>NC_141760.1:39393534-39552284 GCF_982258835.1 Parasteatoda tepidariorum | reverse complement strand
AATGCTCTATTGGATTAAGGTCAAGTGAATTTGGGGCCAAGACATGACTTGAAAGTCACTGGAATGTTCCTCGAACCAATCCATGACGATTCGACCTTTATGACATGGTGCATTATCCTGTTGGTAAACACCAGCCCCCGCAGGAAAAACTGTTGCCATGAATGGGTTAACCTGGTCTGCAACTATATTCAACTAGCTTACAGACGTCAGGGATTGTTCTATGAGGATTATGGGTCCCGATTGCCCCATGAAAACATTGTTCCTGGGCGAGAAACCATGAAAACCTGGACGAGCCCATTGTTATAGATGGAGGGTGGTCATAATGTAATGGCTCTTCGGTGTATAATCCTGAAAACACACTACCTTACAATAATGGAAGAGACATTTTCAATTTTAATAATACTTTTAAACTTCTCATGAAATTCCTATAACTATTTTGTATTTTTAGAAGTGTTTAGGTAAGGCGATTTTTCATAGTTAGCAATAAAGTTTAAAGCTTTCAGGGGTTTGACAGGCTGACAATAAATGACGAATAAAAATTATTTTTTGAACACTCTATGCTAGAAAATGTAGCAATAAGCTGGTAACTTGTATTGATCACTTTGGTTACTATTCACAATAGCTGCTTAAAATTTCGTCAATCCAGATTAAATATTTACGGAGATATGAATACTTTCATAAAAAAAAATATTTTTTTAAATTATATTTTTACTCTAACTCTAAAAATGTTTCGTAAATTTAAGCAAAAATTTTGGAGCAACTTAAAATTAATTACAAAATTGTTGTTTCAAAATTTGAAAATATTTAAAAAAGGCTCAATACATGAGAATTTAAAGTAGCTCTTTTGCACTGCGCATGCGCGGGAAAAAAGTTGTAGTAAATCGTGTTTGGCAACTAATGAAAAAAGAACTTGATTTAAATACCCTCAGAGTGGAAAACGTTTAAAGCAATTTCTTAAATAGTACTTTTACTTTTTTTAAATAAAAGCTCAAAATAATTAAGGGTTTTCAGTAAATTGCATTACGTAGCATTGCAAGTTACACTACCCAATGATAACCAGACAGCAAAGATAAAATTAAATATGTGAAAAATCTCTTATCGTTTTGAACTTACAAAGTACATAATCGTTTAAAGTACAAAAACTACTTAGAAAATTGATTGACACTTTTTAAGTTTTTGAAATATTTAAATTAAATTTTTTCAGAAGTTGCCAAATAAAATTCACTATGAAATTATGAAAAAAATATTTGTAAATTTATTTCGCTCATGTTCAGTACATAAGAACTATTTTAAATACTCATGTCTGGTTCATTTTGCAAAAAAAAATTATAATGAATTTTTTGCAATTAATTTTGTAATCAATTATTTTGTAGTTAATTTTAAAATCATCCAAAATTTTGTTTAATTTTACTAAATATTTTTAAGCAAAAAAAAAAAAACATAGGACATTAATACATTATAGAAAAAAAAAAACACATGACAAATTAGTTTTTTTAAAAATAAAAATATTCATATCTCCATAAATATTTAAGCTAGATTTACGAAAGTTTATGCAGTTATTGCAAATAACAGCCTACGTAAGCTATGCGAGTTAAAAGCTTATTGCTTTATTATCTGGCATTTGTTGTTTAAACATACTTGTTTTTTTCCTAATTTATTGCCGTTCGCTATAACCCCTCAAAAGCTCAAACTTTCTTAAAAAGTATGAAAAACTACGTGAACTAAACACTTAAAAATTACAAAAAAGCCCCGTAAGTATTTCTTGAGAAATTGAAAAAAAAAATCAAAAACTGAAAGTGTTTCTTCCATTATTGTAGGGTAGCGTCCGATAATTAAGGCAAGAGAGCAGTCCAAAGATTGGATCCCTTAATTTTCAATTTTTGAGCATATCACAATAACTTGGAAATTTTTAAGCGATTTAAAATTTTTTAATTAAACTCGTTTATTCCTCGATAATTTCATGTAAAAAAATGCAAGTGATTTCATATTTATCAAAACCATTCAAAGCAATTCTAAATTGTGAGATTCAAATCTGTTATATAATTTAAAAATATGTAAATCTGAATGATAAAATGCAATATTTGACCAATATCAGTCGAATATTTATGTTAAAAGATTAAGAAGTTTATATTTTCAGATTTATATATCTGAACTATTTGAAAAAATTTACTTAACTATAATTCTTCGAAGTTATTGGTCTTAAAGGTATACGAAATCTTTTAAAGTGAATCAAAAAAGTTTTGAGCTTAATTATAAAATTTGTTTGTCCAAAGATAATTTCATGTCAATATTTTTTTAACAATTATTATCTACTCTTTTATTTAATAATTGTCAAAGGAATTTGAATTGTAAAGTCTAGAAATTTTTACACCATTTTATAATATGTAATTTTAAATTACAAAATACTATATTTGAATGAAATGGGTCTAAAAATTCTCAAGATATTTAAATTTATACGATTTTTGAAATCGGGCAATTCAGAAGCTACATCCGATATTTTGAGATTCGTAAATACTTTGAGAAAATGATGAATTTATTAAAAAAAATGACTTCTTTGCCTCTGATTTTGTAGCTTAAGATATCGCGCAAATTATTTGCATATTTCGGGTCAGGTTCTCGAACCATAAAGACTGAGTCCTTACATGAAACTCGCATCATTTGATCAAAAATTATTGTTGACGTTCTCATTTTTTTGCACTCAGGAAAAAAAACAAGTTTACAAATTGAATAGATATTGAGTTTAATATTTCGCCAAGAATTCGATACATATTGAAGTTAAAAACACGCTAATCACAATTTTAGTTAAAAAAAAGTTTCTGGAAAAAGCATCCGAAAGCTTGTAAAAAAGTCGACAGAAAAAAGTTTCAGATAAGCAAAATTTCAAATTAATATTTATTTTCAAATAATATTATGAACTTTCAGTAATTTCACTTTTAAATATTATTTTTTTCTGCTAAAATTTCATAATTCATTGATTGAGGAAATGCTGAAATGCCAAAATCTGCTAAAATACTAAAATATGGGAAATGCTAAAATCTGCCAATTGCTAACTGGACTGAATAAAGGGAATGAGAAAAAAACATACTAAATAAGATTTTCTTTCACAAAATTGGAAAAAAAAATTATGAAAAATCTCAAATTAAAAATAACTGTAACACGCTGCAAAATTAAAAAGAAAAGATTTATGCAGTTGTCTACTGATATCTAAAATTTTATACGTTTTCATCTGGGGGAAATTTTAAATGAATTTTTAGGTCTATTACTTTGAAAAAATAATTACTATTGCTTAAAGACTTTACAAAAAAATTTCAGTTTAAATCATTATAAGATACCATATTTTCTAAAATAATAGCAATGTACTACCCTACTTTGAAAAAGAAGAAAGATTTCTGATTAAATATACTCGATAAAAAAATTTCTTCGAATGAAAAATATGCAGATTTTTAAAATATTCTTAATGTACAAGAAAATTTCTTAATATTCATTATAAAATTTAGCAATGACTACTTACTTTTTTCTTTAACAAAACAGCTTCTGGAATGCTATGATGAATGATTTTGTACCATATTACGCATAAATTCCTTTTCTCATAAATTTAACACATGTGAAAAATTGCTTCTCACATAACACCTGTTTCATGAAATTGAACGTTATAATTTGGAAAAGCAATTTATTCTAACAAGACATATCATTTCTGTTATTATTTGATAAATATATATATACGCAACCATATATTACAACGTATTTAATTTTCGTAATTTAGTATAAGATTAGAATAATGATATTTTAAAATATTTTTGTATAAGAATATGTTTTTTGTAAAGCCCCACTTAGTAGAATTCAGATACTGTGTAATATAACGATTACAACTCAGTTGAATGAATTTTGTTTACTCTATACAGGGTGCTCCTAAAATATATGTCAAAAATGTAAAGGTAGGTAGAGGGGACCTAAATAAGCATATTTCGTATAGGATTGTGTGTGCGGAATCGAATTTTCTTTTGTTTTTACTTGTCTTTTCAGTTTCCTTTGATTCGTACTGCTTTACAAGCTAGTGATTAAATGTGCCATTACCGCACACACATTCCTATCCTAAATATGCTTATTTATGTCCCTTCTACCTACCTTTACATATTTGACAGATATTTCTGGACCACCCTGTATAAAGTGCTATATGCTGCAATTGCTTTTGGAATTAGTATTTATTGCATGGGTTATTTCACATCAAAATTGGAAAAAAATAAGATTTGTTAATCCCTTATAGTATATAATTGTATGCAAAATTTTATTAATTATTATTATTGGTAAATATCCCAATTACCTGTATCTGGGTAAATCATAAATGTTGCAAAAAAGTATTTAACAGAGTCAGATATATATATATATATATATATATATATATATATATATATATATATATATATATATATATATATATATATATATATATATATATATATATATATATATATATATATATATATATATATATATATATATATATATATATATATCGTTATATATAAGAAGAGAGTGGAATGATAACACGTAGCCAATCACAGAAGACTTCTGGTTAGTAACGCACAAAACAGCCAATCAAAATTGAGAACGCATGTATGTGAAAAGGTAATAATTTTTAATAATGCTGTCAAAAAATACAAAACACAAACTGACCTCAAATAAAACTTAGAGGACTTCGAATCAAATAATTAAGAAAACTCTACTATTACATTTATAAAAAGGAAGATTTATTAACTCAACATCAAAATTATAACTTCGCCATTCCAAAAAAAATAAATAAATAAATAAATAAATAAACATCTCGCATTTGTTACGTAAAGCTATAAAAAGACCGAACGATTATTTATGCAAACGATTATATATGATTATTATGAACTAAACTTTATGCAAACGATTGCTTATGACGTCATTAGATAACAGTGTCATTAACACAATATTATCCAGTGTTTATTAATAATTTTGAGTGGCAATGTAAAAAGATAGTAGTAGTAGTAGATAGTAGAAACATTTTATAATAAAATGCTTGTTTTGATAGAACGCAGTTATTTATTTTAGAATTCCAATATATTTTAATAGCTGTAATAGCGCAGCAATTATCGGGGGATGGCGAGCGGCAGTGAGCAGGGGGCGGAGCCCTCTCTTTAGACCATTTTTTGGGCTTATATACATTCATTGCTTTGTTTATGAAATTTCTTAAAGTGTTCCCATGTATTTTCGTGCTGTCTAGAGAAAATATAAAAAATAAGGTAAACAATTATAAGACGGTGAAGACATAGTTCAAAGGTTCATTTTAATACACAAACAAGTTTCTGTTTTTAAAATCATTTTTGGTAGCATAAGCTGACCGCTATAGGAAACCATCGTTTTCTTGAGGCGACTCTTCAACATCATCTACTTCAAAGTATTCTTTGTTCATCAATTTGGTACAAGATGTGAAAAACTCTTCACGAAAACAATTTTTGCTAAAAATGGGGAAAATAAAATTTTTATTATAACTCATGCATATTTTATTCAAAAAAAATATTAGACTTGTTTTTAGAAAACTCCTGATTGCATAAAAATGTTTATCAATGAAAATAATAATCAAATTTAAGGGAATAAAATCTTCCGAGCATTTTAATGTAAATTAAAGCGTTAAGTCCGTTGTAGGCCAGAAGGGTCAAGGAGTATAACTCCATAATTTCGTGACCAACAGTATGATTATGACAGTAATGCCAGCATTGAGATCCCTGGTTGTCTTTACTTCCCAGAAAAGCTGGCACGCAACGATCTGAAATTGACTGGAAAAAACGTATACCGCGTAATGCACCCAAATGTATGCATCAATGTACAATGTTTTTTTTTAAAACTAAAATGAGAGAGAGGTTGAGTCGAATTCTAATTCAAATATCCAATCAATACTTACCTAAACATATACAAAAATAGCAATGCAATATAGTAAATAAATTTTTAAATAGTTAGGGAATAAATATATCTAAAGAATAGGAAATGATGGTAGATAACAATTGAAGGACTTGTGAGCAATGTAATGACAACCCACATTTTCAAAGAGTTCAGAAGGATAATTTTTACGAACGCTTTGGAAGAGATTTTCTTGCTGGAAATGAAATGTGCTGGCTAAATATCTATCGTAGTTACACTAGGCGACAGTTTGTTGTAAAAGTTGCACTCTTTGAATGAAAGAGTTGCTTATAAGTATATTATATAAAGATCTTCAAATACTTTATTATTTTAACTTATTTTAAAAACTATAACGCAAATTATTTTCAAAAATTGATTTTTGGTATAGTGTGAAAAGTGTAATCATCGGGATGTTTTAGCTCATAGAAAAGGGCATCACAAATATATATCCTGGAATTCAAACCCGGGACTAAGCTGCAATTGATCCATCTTGGTAATGTCTTTTTTAAGCCCGTGTTTTTTAACTTGAATAAGGGCTTTAAATGAATCGAACTTTGTAATGGGCACGCGAGCAGGGGTAACAGTAACTAAATCAATAAATACTATGAATAATAATGTTTTTGTTTTAATACTTTCTATAGGGGCCTGTCTAGTCGAACTGTTTTGCCTTCCCTCCAATTGCTATTTAAAATGGAGGTAGCGGGTATGAATCAAATCTTAACCTTGGATGAGTAAGAATAAATAAATAAATAAATAAATTTTGTTTAGATACATATACAGGCTCGTATGCTTAATGTAAAGAATTGCAATGGCTCTTCTTTGCATTAAGCATACGATCTTAGTTGTTGTAATGGCTTGCTTTTGCCAAATTCAGAACAAATAGCACAAAAATAAGAAAAATAGCACAAAGATGTTAAATCCGTTACCTTTGTGTATGAGAGCGTATGATGAATATACACCAAAGAGCCATTACATTATGACCACCCTCCATCTATAACAATGGGCTCGCCCAGGTTTCCATGGTTTCTCGCCCAGGAACAATGTTTTCATGGGGCTCATTAGGACCCATAATCCTCATAGAACAATCCCTGACGTCTGTAAGCTACTTGAACATAGTTGCAGACCAGGTTCACCCATTCATGGCAACAGTTTTTACTGCCGGGGATGGTGTATACAAACAGGATTATGCACCATGTCATAAGGCTCGAATCGTCATGGATTGGTTCGAGGAGCATTCCAGTGACTTTCAAGTCATGTCATGGCCCCAAAATTCACCTGACCTTAATCCAATAGAGCATTGTGGCACACTACCTATCAGCATCTTGTGGAATCAAGGCCACGGCGGGTGCTAGCAGTTTTGAGGGCTATAGGTGGTCCTACATGTTATTAGCAGGGTGGTCATAATGTAATGGCTCTTCAGTGTATATTACTCCTCTAATACAGTGAACCCTATAACCCTATTGTTGTTTTTCTTGCAATTAATGTTAGAGAACTTCCTCACCGTGAGGTATTACTGTTCCGCTAACAGCTCTAACTGTAGTTGAATAGTATTAGAATTCCGGTATAGTACTGGAAGTATATTCTTGCTCCAAAATGTGCTTTCTGATTTTCAAATAAAAAAGTATTTTTAGTTGCTCTTTATATTTACAAGGAGACCCACATATGTGTGTAAATAAATAAATAAATCCTACTATTCTCTTAAAAATGGTTTAGTTTGACATATCCTTAGTTTGATAACTTTAGTTTGATATATCTAAATTTAGTATCTTTAAGACACTTTAATTAAAAGTTTGAAGTCATCGTTCTTGTCCTTTCCGCTTGTTATAATTAAGAAATGCATGAACATACAAAATAAATAAAAAAATAATTCATCGTTATATATTTCTTGTCAACAATTAAAATAAATCATAGTGTTAAAAGATAATTACTAATCTATTTGGTAAAAGGCATGGACATCAAATGGTTCAAATTTCCAAATAAATGGTAAAATGAGTGGCAAATCTGAAGAACATTTTATAATGTTTTTGTGATACTTTAAATCACAGTAATAATGGCACATTTGTTTATATAAAATTACGTTTTAGTTTTGTATTTTTACTAAATGTGTCATAATAAGAACTATAATTTTTGAAATCGTGAACTCCGGTAAGGAATGGAAAAATTAATAACTAAATGGTTTAAATACCGTATATTTTGGTTTAATTATTGGAAAAAGTATTTTTTTTTAAAACCAGATATACTTTTACCATACAAATAAGGTAATTTTGCCAGAATTTATTTCACCGCTTACAGGTTCTTTTTTAAATTCTTGTGAAAATTTCTGTTGTTCAATATAAGAAAATTTTTTACATACCTGCATTTTTCAAAAGTCGTTTCATTTTTCAGTTCATCAGTGCAGAACTGGCAGACTTTCTCATTGTTTGCAAAAAGTTGTGAGTCAAAACCAACTGGACAATTGAGATCTTCAGGACTAAATGCCAAAGTTGCTACAAATACGCCAAGTAGCAGCAAAGCAGAATTCAATTTGTTCATTTTCTATCTTGAGAGAAAAATATTGAAAATCTCAATAAAGCACTGAATAGTTATTTTTATCATAACAGTCATTCAAATATTAAATAAATTATCTCAAGAAGTTGAAGTGGAAATGTATGCTTGGTTATGTTAAAACTTCATCAACTTCAAAAATTAAGGTTGAAGACAGTCTGCATTTCGAGCATTCATTCATTTAGAGACGCTTGTTTCATGACCCTCTTACATGTAAATGGTAAAAACAAGCCAAATTTGAGAGAATAACAGCAACATTGTCACTAAATAATTAAGAAATGTGGCAAGAAAAATCCATATATCAGAGCGGAATGACAGTGGTCAAAAGAGGTGAATCATAACAGGATATTGTTCCAAGCGGAATAACATAAAATGACGAGTCAATATTATTACAAGGGCATCAAAATTTCCAATGAATGAACCAAAATTAAGGAGAATCAAGATAAGCCGGTGCGACAGGGATTGAAAAACATTTTAATGTGAAAGTGTCTTGTAATTAAATGTAAACCAAAGGCTCTAACAACACGTGGTAATAGATTATTTATTGAATTTTCGATGACGGACATACCTGTGATCCGGACATATATTACCCATTGTAGATCAGGTTGCATTTTTAAGGTATATGGTAAATCCCAGGCGATAATATAAAACCTTGACTTCATTAAGCAAACCAAATGTCATTTAAAATTTAGATTAAGGAAGCATAAAAGTTTGTACGCCTTCAAGATTTCGACAAATAATTCATCGTTGTTCCTTGCTAGAACCTTGGCCATAATATTAACTTCGAGAATGCCAAAGTTTCTTCAATCCTGTCAGACCTGTCCTCCTTAATGCTCTGGACTCTTCTTCTTTTTTTCTTTCCATATGATGCCGATGTTCTTGTTAATGACAGTTTCTGCTCCTCCATTTTGTTTGGAAAGGTATCGTACCCTGATTTTTCTCCACTGCAGTGTTAAATTTTTTTACTTTTCTTTAAAAAAAATCTGTTAACTTTTCATTATTCACGTGTTGGTGATTCTTGTTTTGAAGACTGTTATTATGTTGACTTTTTACAACTTAATTTTGGAAGCTAATTAAGTTTTTCTTTTATTCAAACAGTACTTTTAAAATTAATATCTGCTATATATATCTGAGCATGAGTTATGAGACGGTTTGAAAAATGTTTAAACATTGCCTCCAGAAGAAGTAATATTTTAGATAATGAAATTTTGCGTATTGTCTTTTTCTTCTTCTTTTATTTACTCTAAAAATAATGAAGCTGTGGACGTAGAATATCGTTTTTTTTACTGTTGACAGGAAGGCAGAGTTAATGATCTAAGTTCGGCGTTAGTTTTTTATCGCCATTTTAATCTACACCGAAACGAAACAATGAAATATGACGAAAACTAAATTTAATGTCGCATAAAAAGCTTTATCTTTATGGAAAAAGAAATAGCAACAAAATTCAAGTTGAATTGCAGTAATAAACTTGGTATTTTTGATTAAACTTCCATTTTCAAGAGCACCGTGTTCAATTGTTGCGTTTGCATCATTTCCTCTTTTAAAACTAATGTCTTTTAGTAACAACAAATTTATAACTCCTTTGGGGGCTCATTGTATTGTGTCTCTGAGCTTCTTATTCTGAGCAGAGATAAAAATGCCGTTTAAAAAATTGAATACAGCTTAAAATGCGCATTTCAGAAGACAGACATAACTCAAAATACGTCTATAAGAAAAGGAAAATTTGATTCGTTTTTAAAACTTCCCTGAAGAATTTATTTTTTAATTAATGAATTAATGCAGCGGTTCCGAATAGGGGTATGGAGTATGGTATATTTTGACAGAGCCCCTAGTTCATGAATAAAATTAGTAGCTGTGAGCAAAAAACTAACCAAAAAAGTTGTAACGATAATAGACTGTAAATTAATTTGATCATATATAATGTGAAAAATAAAACTTATTCAGTCACCGCTTTACTAATAAGAAACTTCAAATTATAAGTTTTATGCCAAAAAGTTAAATTTGCAGGCCTGGAATGACATTTAGACTAGTTCTGATTTTTTTTTTGTACGAGTCAAAACATATAAAATACGCTGGATTATAGTTTGCAGAAAGAATTGTTATAATTGTTGAGAAAAACATAATACGTTATTCCAGAATTTGATTATTTTACATTAAAAATTTTAATAAGAAATAATAATGAAATTTTTTATTAAATGTATATCGTTTTCATAATTTATTCAATATATTGTTATTAGAAGAAATATCGCTTGAAAAAAAAATTTCGTGTTATTTTGTGTTGTTAGCTTAAATCATTTCATGAAACTAACAATGATGGCAAATTAATGATGATTTGCTGTTTGGATATAAATAAAAAGACAGGTTTCAAAAATTATTTCTTGTTTAAAGAGTTTAAACTGTCGGAACCCTTGTAAAGCTTTTATCGAACTCCAGGGTTCCTTTTGGAAACCGCTTAGTTAGTGGAAATAAGTAAAAACGCAAGGCAATAAGCACAGCTTTTAAAAATTTGTTAGGCTTTAAAAGCCAACTGTTCTCACGGGTCCTTTAAATACATAAAAGTGGCTTTTAACCAACATCGTACGAATTTGAATTTTTTTACTATCACTTTATTTTTTATTATGCTGAATATTATGAGATTACTTGAAAAGTTACATCTATGATATATCTTTGCCACCCTGACTTCGAAGTACACGACTTTGACCCGTAATGATTTTGCTTTAGTGTTTAAAAAAATAAAGAAAAATAAGCACGAGATTGTTCATTTAGTTGTTAATTCCACGGAAGGTCAAATAATATGGCAAGTATTTTGCAATATTAATTGTAGTCGGCATAATATTGCAAAACTTCTTAAAAGTTCAGACGACATTTTTCAAAATTCTATTTCTCGGTAACTAATTGGCGGATTTCGCCCAAATTTTGCATTTTGCCACTTAAAATTTTATAACTTAAAATGACATAAAAATTGTATACGTTACAATTCTAAATTTTTTCGACTATTATTAAATAAAATAATAAATATTAATTAAAAGTTATAATTTGCACGGAATTATCTTTGGATAAATGAATTTTATAATTGTGTGCAAAAATTATTATTATTTTTTTTTTGGAATTGCTTAAAAATTTCTTGAGATACAGTGAAATACGCAAAAAATAAAATTAACATAAGGGTTACCAACTTTGGATCTCTCTCCTGAACAAGCTATTGGGACCATCTTTCCCAGATTGTGTCTACCCCTGACATTTTGGAGGTTAAAAATATATCTTTGAAAAAAAGGTAAATTTATTCAGAGAAGGTTCGTTTTTGCACCTGATTTCGTAACTTAAAAAATATTGTCTGCAATAACTAATTAGCATATTTTTGGTAATTTTTTGTGTGCT
Source organism: Parasteatoda tepidariorum (assembly GCF_982258835.1). Lineage (NCBI taxonomy): Eukaryota > Metazoa > Arthropoda > Arachnida > Araneae > Theridiidae > Parasteatoda > Parasteatoda tepidariorum. The sequence continues at coordinate 39,540,440 of NC_141760.1, read as the reverse complement.
GTACTACCACAGCTCTCACTTGTTTTGAATCCGTTTCTCTTTATTTTCTGACCTATATGTACAATACAAAAGAAGGGTGAGTTAAAAAATAACTTTAGAGCGCCTTGTTTAATGATCAGATTTACACACATAAAAGAAAATCTAATTGACTTAGAGTGTTGACCTCATGTATGCTAAGGTACTGTGAATTAAGTAATGAAATCAGACAGAAAAAGTGTACATTTTTTGAATAAGCATGCCTTTTTTCGACAAATTTTAATTCTTTCTATTAAGAAAAATGGAGTCTAGCCTGTAACTCGAAATTATTCTAATAGTCTAGTTAGTATGGGGATCGAAAGTTTTATTTCATTAATTACATTTTTTGAATGTTTCACACTGTCCCGAGAACTTTCTAAATTAATCGAGAACATTTGCACTAGCAGCGCCTGATTATAGCCTAGGCCCAATAGGCATGGGCCCACAATTTCTGAAGAGCCTGAAAAAATAGTAAAGGTTAGCTAGCTTTGTGTTGGTTAAAGTACTAAATAAAAAATAATTATAGCTTACAGTAAAAAATAATTCAGCTAATCAGTGACTTTTAGCAAAAATCGCTTATTTAAATTATTTATGGTCTCCTAACTATTTTTATTTTGATATATCATTGATTTGTTGTTTTATATTTTGATTTAATTTATAGATACATAAACTTTTTCTTAGAAAATAGTCTTCAACTGTCTGCTTTCAAAATTTCGTAGAATGTTTCTCTTGAATCATGCAGTTCAATAGATTCTTTTTTATTTTTAGGACTACTCTTCAGTAATTTAGTTTCAAAAATGTCTGGTAAGGGGCCCAGAAAATTTGATGGGCCTTGGGCCTGAATTTGCCTTGATCGGTCCCTGTGCACTACCTAATCCTTGGATAAATTAGTGCGAAAAATAAACTTAAATAATTACTTATTGTTTAATATTTAAAAAAAAAAAAAAAAAAAAAAACTGGCAGGCTGAAGTTTAGCGATATTTCCGGGCTGGAGTGTTCAAAAGTAAAGAGCCAAGAAGACTTATTTTTTTAACTCTAAATCATGTTCAGTTCTTAATCTATACATCAGATGGCAGAATCAGACTATTTGTAAAGTGATTAGAGATAGTTAGTTTATTTTAAACTAGATGTCAGCACTAAACTAAATAATAAGTTGAAAGTAAATAGGAGGCTAAAAATTAGTCACGGAATTAAAAATGAGCACTACGTGCACTTCTTGAATAAAAATAAAATACACCTTTATGACCGTTTTCCTCAAAATTAGAGATCATAAAATCTATATCGTACAGAACGCAGATTTCTACATAATTTTGAAATAGGCAATTTTTAAGAATTATATTTATGTGAATTTTTTTCCTAATATTTCTTCAGAAATAAAAATCTAAAAATAATGCTTATTTAAAATTTTTAGCATTAATAAACTCAAAATCACATACTTAGTAATTCTGTTAAAAAATTTTATCCATTTAAAATCACTTTTAATTGTTTTGATAAATAAAAAATCAATTGTATTTTTTATTTATTATTTGTGTATTACTTGTGGAATTACAAACGATTGAACAAGACTTATTATTGTGAGCAAAAATTTTCGATCCGTTTAAAAAAATCTCTGGTAAATTACAAAAAACTACACAAAAAATGAAATTGACGTTAAAGGGTCTAAACTTTTGACCACACTTTCCTAAGTAAATTATTAAAACCTTTTTTTACAGATTGCGACTATTCAGATGTTTTGAGAATTAAAATTCCAAATCGGACGTAAAAGGTACGTTTAATCAAAGAAGGGGTATTTTTTTGTGATTGATTTCATAACTTGTTTAGTAGTAGTTATTAACTGACATCATTTGAGATCAACACTTTGAACCAATGAGATTGGTCGAATCGCTTATTAGAAAAAAATTATTTTAGGTAATGTTCTCCTTTGGGTCACTCTACATATTAAGTCTAAGGGGCTTAGAATTTGTGAACCATTTTTATCAATTAATTTGCCGAAAACGTGACTAAAGTTTTTCTTGCTATACATCTGTCTTATCAATCTACATGCTCATATCAAACTTAATTAATTTAATTAACTTCTCTAATTAGTAAGGTATCTTCAGTTTCTGTTTAAAAAAATTTTTTTTTTATAAAATTGGTTGTAATGGTTGGGATTTTTGTAGTCCAATAAGTCATTCTTTTAATAGTAATTTTTTGTTGTGAAAAAAATAAAATAAAATAAAAATGCATCTGAGAAAGAAAAGTTAATTATCATTCCAGGGTATTATATCTCAAAATTTTATCCTTTGAATATAAAAACGTGAAAACTTGACTTGAAAAACTAGCGATTGCAAACTTGATCCACCTTAAGTTTTAACCAATTTACATTTTTTTGCGAAATAACAAGGATAATATTTCGTACTTCTGTTTATATGACTCGTTTTTATAACCTTTATTATTCACCCTCAAAACTTTTAAATTGGAACAACAGTTATATGTTATGTTAGTAAAGTGTAACGAACTATACAAAGAGATTCATTGCACGGTTGGTTAAACTCGTAATTGTAGGAAGAATAATCAACCAAAATTTACTCAGGAATTATTACAAAACAACGCGTTGTACGAATTAATGTTGTATGTAAGGCGTCATTACCTATTTATGTGTTCTTCAAATGAGAATTACGAATTAGGTTTTGATTTTTTATGTAAAAAAATTGATTTTATCCGATTTAATTCAATATTTTTAAGTAGTTGAAAATCGGAGAAAATACAAATAATTTGCATAAAATAACCATGTAAACATAACAGATAATGTTTGTTTAAAGATCCAGACTAAAATTAAATACTCCAAAAGAACTCGACAATATTTCGTTGTTAATTTTATATTATATTATTTTTTATTTATTTAAATAAAAACTGTTAATAATCTAAATCAGTTTGTGTTAATACTAATAAGGTGTTAATACTAATAAGGTATATAAGGTATAAGGTACTAAATAAGGTATATTAAATAAGTTTCTAACATAATTTAAATCAAAGATATCCCAAATTATTATTTTCAGTTTTTTATATTAAGGTATCTGTGTACAAAAACATAAATAATCTATAACTACTTTTTACAGAATTCACCTATTGAAATAAACAGTTAGTGTTAAAAAGAAATGTTTTCAAAAATTATAAATTATCATAAAATCATATCTTATATGGTCCATTCAAAAAATTGTTTTACGTATAAGAATTTTTAAATGCTTTTGAAAAGCGGATATTTTATAGAATTTATGCCATTGTAACAGTAAAATATAGTACTAATTGTCCGAAAAGGGACAAAGTTTTCTGTCGTATACTTAAGATGTTGATGGTGACTTAAAGTGCAAGTACAAGTGTGAAATACATGTGCAAGTTAAAGAAATGTGCGTTAAGAGAATGTTACTAAATATAAATTAATTAAACTTACTTCGTAGCAATAGCCTTCAAAATTAATGACTTCTTTCAATAAATGTGTCTCCACAATGAATTGATATTACTTATATGGAAAACAAAGTTTAAGACACAGCTTTTTGCTGACAGCTTTGATTTCGACGTGACATGGGGGTTGCATTGTTTTTTTAAGTTATAACATCTGCTAACATATTTTTTGTTCATACAAAATGAACGTTTTTAGAGCATGGCTTTGAAAAATAAAGATAAGTAACGCATTTGTAACTAATTTCATTGCAATGTGAAAAAATGAAATAAATATAACATATAAAACTTCAAATTGCTTATAGAATTTAATAAAATTTTCAAGTGCAAGAAATGTGGTTTTTGATGTTCATTTTTGCTTGATTTAAATGTAATTAGGAACAGCAGAATCACTATAGTTCATTTTTAAATTGATAATAATTTTTAAATAACAATTTTCATGATGTTACAGGAGAAAATTACTATATTGTTATCATAGAGCCAGAAATGCAATAAATTTTACCTTATTCTGGCAGTTTTGACCACAGTTTTTGTTTTTCTCAGTGTATGAATACTTCGTTGTTTTAATTATTTTAGTAAATTTTAATACGTAAAAACTATATTTTTATTTATTTTTTCAAAATAAGAAAAATTATGTCCTAATACGAATACGGCTTAAAATGGAAGATCAAGAACTTTTTAACTGCATAATAATTTATTTAAATAACAACCAAAAGCTGACAAATTTTTATATTCGTTTAAAAATGATGTTTCATAAAATCTTGTTTATTTAGATCAAAGGAGTTCAAAATTTATAAAATAAAGTTTTTCAAGGTTGTAAGAGTTGTAAGTAGTAAAAAATACAACACATCGATACATAACAACCATTAATGAAAAATAATTTTAGATTATAAAAAATATTAAGTAATATAATATTTTTTGCTATTATTGGTTATTAATAAACTCAGAAAAATATTAAGAAAATTTTTGAGTCATTATAATAGATAAATCACAATTAATGGAGCCTGAATTACACGCTTATATTACATTTGATGGCCAAATGGTATCAATAATTATTCGTCAGCTTTTGCTTAATAAGCTTACACAAATTTGAGATAACTAATAGACATGTGGGACTTAATTTCGGACAATAATTTTACGGGTATTAAATTTTTTGGGAAATAAACTTTTTGTATTTTATTGTAATAATCTAAGCGGGCAATAATTTTATTTAAATTTTAAAGCTTTTTATATCAGTGGCACTTTTTATATCATGGTCTACCTAGGACTTTTAGAATCCTTTTCAAAGCTAATGTTGAAATAATAAAGTAAAATAAAGTAAAGTAAAGTAAAGTAAAGTAAATAAATAAATAAAAAAATTAAATTAAAGATAAAAGGAAGAAAGTAATTCTATTTCGAAAAGTGAAGAGGAAATTTTTTGTGAAGATAGAATTTTTTTTCCTATAATTTTTATAAAGACACAAATCTAATAGGTGATTCAATGCTGCAAGATGACTTTTTCTCAATTTCCGTTATTCGCATATACAGAATTATTATTTAAGTAATTTACTTTGACGAAAAAGTTGTCTAATTCTTATAATTTAAAAATTAAAATTGATCTGAAAAATAAGTTTCAATACTTGAAAAAAAATCAAATTTACTTCGTAGCAAACTTTAGTTATTTACTGTAATATTTTCTATACTCTAACTGAATCGTTTGCTTAAATCATTATACAACTGGGTTAATGTTTTATAATTCAAAAAAACACCATCCACAAATTTTCGTATTTTTTCTCAGTCTACCCACGGAGAAAAAAAAAATCTGTGAAATTACGGTAATAACGTTTCGGGTGAGAAAAAAAAAGGAAAGAAAAGGAAAAGTAAAAGGAAAAGAAAAAAATAAGTAAATATATATATATATATACAATATTCAAACCATTTTTGGTGTCTCCATAGCTTTTAGTGCTCCCATAGAGCCTGGAACATATTAAATGGTACAATTTTCTGGTAGTTCTAACCACATTTTTTTCTCTGTGCATGAATGTACACTTTCATTGATGTTTTTCAACGAATTTTTTTTCTTAAACGTATTTTAGAAAACTACTTTAAAAAGTAGACAAAATTCAATTTTGCATTTCATATGAAATAAAATTCAAATTATTAACATGAGTATAATATTACACCTGAATTATTTTACAACTAACGTCAAAGTATAGTTTAATAAATAAATCTAATTAATTTTATCTAAATCTAATCTAATATGTAAAATCTAGTCTAATATGTAATGATTTCCTTTAAAGTTCCACAATTGTAAAAAAATTATTCTACGTTGTCTGACGCAATGCTCTTAAATTTGTGTCACATATCTGCGATAAGTAGATGGTTTTTTCCATTCATCTTTGTGACAAAGACACAACCGCATGTGACAGCATAAAAGCTGGAGTTATATTAATTCATTTCACAAGACTACAGGATTGCACTATAAATGTTACATTTTAAGTGATTGTGAAATGTTACATTGAGTTGTACTAGAATTACCTAAAACTGTTTGCTTTTTCCAGATTCTTATTGAGCAAAATATTTTTATGGATGAAGTTTCCCCTTTCTTTTAATTTCTTTTAAAGTGTTCTTACAAGTTTTAAATGAACAACGTGTTGTTTTAAAACTATTTACAACTATTTCATTTTTTTCTAGATTTTAATGGTACAATATATTTTGAAGGATAAAGACGCTTTTTTCTTTTGATTTCCTTTTGCACTAGAACACCCTACCTAAATAAAATAATAAAGTTAATAAAGGGTTACATATTAGTTTAAATTGAATTACGAGAGTTCTAAGTATGTATCTTTATTATATGCATGCTCAATATCAACTCGATCTCAGCAATATTTTATTTGTGCAATCACGATTTTATCTATTTGAGATTTTGTTCCTGCAAAACCTGTATGAATTACTGTAGGAACAGTAATTTCAAAGACTTTGAAATAATTGTTCGTACAGTAATTAAGAGTCTCCGCATCTCTTTCATGATGCTGCTGATAATATCAATGCGGAAAATGACTTTTGTTCTGTGTTCTTTTTCTTCTTTCATTTCTTATCTTGGAACTCTTTTATACTCAAAGAAGTATTAGTTCTATTAAAAAAAAATACTAAGACAAATTTAAAAAAAAGTAGATTTACGGGAAAAAGATGAATTTACAACTACGCGAATGAAATTAAATTATCTTAACGCTTCAAAGTATTTTCCTGAATTCATAATACTTAAAAAAAAAAAAAAAAAAAAAAAAAAAAACTTCGAAAAATATTGAATCTTGCTTGACAGACATGGAAGACTTAAATAAAATAAACATTAGCAGATAAAACACAGATGTAACGCTTCATTTCTGTTAACTTTTTTATCATGGTTTCTACGTTCAATAGCTTATAAATTTTTTCTCAAGAAATTTTCTTAGAAGATGATTAAAAACTTTCAACTTAAGTTCAAAATCATCCCCTTTAAAGATATTTTCTTAAGCTTGACCGGTAATTATTATTATTATTATTATTTTAAAAAAACAACACATTTAAAAATCAACTAAATATCCATAATTTTTTTTTTCCTTTTTAAAAAAATAAAAACAGAATGCAATAAAACGAGAAAAATCTCTTCGATTTTCTTTTTAAAAAAAATCTTTAAAAAATACTTTTAAAAATGATTACTCTCCTTGAAAAAAATATCTAAAGAAAAACTGGTAGGAATGTGTAAAAATATTTTACGTATTGAATATATATAATAACTTAGTAAAAAAAAATATTTTTGTGATTTGTATATGTAACATACAAAATTAAAACTGACGAAATAAAATACTTTAAGTTGCTTTGATAATGTTTTAACTGGGATAATGCTGTGTGAAAAACTTTGAAACCTATTTTTGCCTAAAATGAAAGAAATTTGATATTAGGATATTTATTTAAGAAAGAACATTCTAATATCTACTAAATGTGGTAAGAATATGTAACAATGTAACTTTAAAATATGAGAGAGCAGCACCGAGCAAATTATTTCTAGAGAATTAAAAGAGATAATAAAAATATTAGCTCTTCATAAAATTTCAGTACTGCCAGTGCTGCCATCTGTTACACGATGTCGGGTAATAAAACTCAACAGCGGAAATTTTATATTTTTAAAATGTTAATGATTTTTCAGGTTTTCCTGCAAATTTTTTGAAGGTTATTTCATTAAATTATAAAGCATGTTATTTTGCATTAATTCCGTATATAAACTATATTTTGATCTAATATGTGTTCTTTTTGTTTTGATAAAGTATATGTTCATTTACGTTTAGATAAAATATATGTTCCTTTAAAATGTAAAAGTAGGGAGGGGGGATCTTTAAAGGGAGGAATGCATAAAAATTCGCTAACAATGAATTTTAAAACACATTTAACTCGTCAACATTGTGATTTAAATAATTTTATTACAACTCCTCTCAATTATAAGCTATTATGGTTTTGAAAAACTAATCAGACTAAACTAATAATTTTAAATGATTCATCAAATCATTTAAAATGATAAAACTAATCATTTTAAATGATTGATGCCAGCTTGATTTAATTTGTGATCAAACTACAGAAAAATATTAAGTTAACTATATTTCGTTTCTTTTCTTTCTCTTGAATACATTTTGTTGCTATAATTTAGGAAGTTATTTTGTTTATTCCCTTTGATTTTATTTAATTGAGTTTGCAATCTAATTTTGAACCACTATAAATAAGCGTGGGACGTAAATATATATTCATTATTTATTAAAATAAAGACTTCACAAAATGTGTGTTATCAAAAAGTTCAACTTATTAGAAAGACAACTTTCATTGTGAAAACATAGATTACGGTGCATCACTGTAAATAGTTCATATGTAACTAATATATGGTGCATTTTTTCCCCTTCAATATCATGCGCTAAAATATTTTCTAAGCAAGAAATTAAGGTTTTGAATTTATGTAAAACCATTCTGTAACTTCTGCTTGATATTTAAGCTTCCAATTTATGCGCCTCTTAATATTATCCAGGGTACGAGTACGAGCTTTCATGTTCTTTTCTGTTGATGGATGCGTTTCATAAAACTCTTGAACCTAAAGGGAAATGTGTTAATTTTTAATGATAAGAAAAATAATTAATCTTAGTTTTCAAATAAATAAATGAAAATGCATATAACTTTCTCATTAAGAATGTACAGAATTCTTAATGAGAAAGTTTCTCATTAACCAACTTTCTCATTAAAAATCCAACTTTTCAATTCAAAATTTATATATTGTATTTTACATAGGGTAGAGTACTTTATATTATGTAATGTATACAATAGCAAGTGTAGTATATTTTATATTATGCAATGTATACAATTTATATAAACTAAACTAAACTCAGTGACGCGACAGCCCATAGAGGGCCAAGGCCTACTGTGCCCATCTCAGTTTTCTTGACCTTGCGCCCTAGGGTGCAGGAGCAGATGTTCCGGTCAGGTGATCAGCCGAACGCGGAACCCCCAGTGTTTAGTTCCCAAGCATGCATGGTTATCGACCCACTGAAGGGATGAAAAGCTGAGTCAACCTTGCCCGGTCCGAGGATCGAACCCAGGACCTGTGGCACGATACAATTTATATAATGTAATATATTTCAAGATTAACACAATCTAAACTCACCAAAAAGTAAGAAATCATCATTTTGATAATAAAGGTTTCCTATGGACGGTGTTTCAATATAAATGTAAACAACATCCTCGAGCTCTTGACCTGCTTGACTTCCCGATAGTAAGCATACAACTGCGTACTACAGCTTATTCTGAGACGCGATATTTTAAAACAGATAGTTTTGTTTTTAATAAAAGAATTAAATTATATAATTTTTGAGCTTAAATCTTTTGTATTTCATAAGATAATAAATAATTCTGGTGAGTTTGAAGGGAAATTATTTTATTTATTTTTAGATATATTGTTAAAGAAGATGACATTTTGCTATATTTCGAAAGAACACCCTTTTTTTGGCTGTCCTGATTTGACCTCTTTTTACTTGCTTATTAGTGCTGGTTCTTTTTGCAAGCTGAGCATCATCATACGTTAGTGTTTTAATATTGTTCGAGCTACGAGACGTCGATTTTTCAAATTATCATTTAGATTCAAATTTTGAAGTTGGTAAATTTTTGACAAGGTAATCAACGCTTTATAACGATAATTTTTTTTTTCAAATGTTAAGTTTTCAATTTTTTGCTACACAGCAAAAGCCACTTAGTTTTAAATTTAGAACTTATTATTGATTTTAAACATGAATAATAAATCAGGTAACAATAAGCAATATGTTTACAAGAAATACTGTTCAAGACAGTCTCAAAACACAATGAACACGTAGTAAGCCAAATGGCCTCAAAATGCACCAAAAACAGTAACCCGGAAGTATAGGCCGTAAACAGCAAGGCGCCCCTTAGTGTAAAGAGCACCATTCATAATCAATATTAACCAATGCTCACAAAATAGATATGAAAAAAAAAATTTCTAAAATCATTGTTTTCAGAAATTGTTTTTTTTCTTCTTTCATAAAATATGAGTTTCATGACAACAAGGGGCAGAGAGGGCGAATCTTTTTTGATTAGGGTGCTAGTTAAACCGTGATTTAATATTATTTCTGGTTCTTTCGCAAATTTTTAGAAACTTTTCAGTTTAATTTAAAACTAAAGCAGAACAGAATCCTTTGTGTTAAGTAATACAACGAGTTAGATATTTTAAATTTTTTATAGACCTCTTCTACAATATGTACTTCCATAGTGGTGGAGGGGGTATCATACTCAGCTTTATATCCTGGAAAATATCAAAAAGCATTGAAAAACGTATTTGTTTCTGAATCCGCCTATGATTGCAAATGCTGGCCGTAAAAAAGTTTTTTTTTTTTTTAAATACTGTCAAAGAATGTTGTAATTCAACTGAAACTGTCGACTGAAATATTAGTTACGTGCCACCTGGTGACATGTATGTTTGACCTCTTTGCAATAGAGTCTTTTTCTCCTTTTTTTTCATAAAATATAGTTTTTCGAAGCTCTATCGCCAAGTAAAATAAAAATGCCTCAGTTTATGTACCTTACGCTTGGTATAAAGCTATAATTTTGAAGTATATATGCCATCTTGTTTGAAGAATAATCAGGGTTTTGGAATGAACAAATAACTAAAATATTTAAAAGTTAATAAACTTTTTAAAAAATCGCCGATTCAGAGACATTTCCCCTCCTTGACTTACAGAATAATAAACAATGTCTTATCCTCATTTTTGTGGAATTTTTTAGAAACCCAGAAAATATATCATCCTCTAAATATTGAAAAATTAGTCCATAAACGCTTTTCCTTATCACAAAATTGCAGTTTATCTCCGTATTGTCATTTTGCACCATTTTCAAAGCAAACATAGAGAGTGCTGGCCATAAATAGACTAAACTTAACCTAACAGTCATGAATAACTGTTGAAAACTCGTAGCAGTTATGAAAATAACATATTGTTCACAAAAAAGAATAGCCTTCGAAAAACAGCCTTAATGCCAGTTTTGACGTCACGGTTCTGACCCCATTTCGTATTGCGACATGTAGTATTTTTATCATCGTTATTTTTATTTACACTCACAACAGCATAAGTTTATTTCTTTTCACTCAGTTCAGAAGATGTATATCTGGACCAAGTATCTTTATTTTCCCTAATTCAGTACTTTAATGTCTATCAAATTCTATTTATTTTAAGCAATACAAATTGCCAGCTAAATACATGAATTATTGCTATCATAATTTAATTTAATTAAAATCGTAGTATTACAAATATTGAAGAATTCTTTTTAAAGTTTTATAACTCTTCGTGCGTTTATATATTCAAAATTAATAAATTATATTGATAAAATGCTAATAAAACCAGTAATAATTTTGATAAAAATGAAGTTTTCTTTTAATTTTTATTAAAATATATTGATAATTAATAATTATTATGAGACAACATTGATAATTTAAATGTACAAGTAATTCCATAGTTGTAAGTTTCTTACAAATATTTGTATTTTTTCACTGACTTTATCATACATATTCTACTATTTTTGAATCGCTAAGCAAACATTGTTTCATTCGTATATATTCAATTAAACTTTAATTGCACTCTATGAAATTAAAATTACTATAAAATAAAGGCTAAAACATTTCAATTTCTGATAATAAAAATAAAAGGCAGCTTAAATGCATCAAGTTCTGTTTTAAGGTATAAATGTCTGCATGGAAGTAAATTGCTAACAAAATTTCTAAGGTTTTAAATTCTCTTTATTTAAAACTATTCTAAGAAAGGTCATTCAATCTAGTTTAAAATTGTTTCAGTTGAAATAATAATAGTATAAATAAGTTTTTCCAAAAGAAAAAGTAAATATAATAAACGCTAATTATATACATAAGCATTAAATAGAATTTCATCTTTATCTATTTGAATAGTTTAAACAAAACTCAGACTCTTATAAAAATGCAATTTAGAGGAAGAAAATTCATTGCATGGAGTCATGAAAACTCAAACAAGCGGAATAATAGAATATAACTAAGTAAGCATCATAACAGTTTCTCTCATAAGCAGAATTGTTATTTAGTGCTTCACTCATGGCACTGATTACGCCTCATAAAACAAAGAAAACTTTGGCCCACGCCAAAATAAGCTTCATTAATTTTCCTTTATTACTCTCATTAGTTCTTCGTCTCTCTGCAAATGGTTGATTCTTCTCTAGGGACACTACAAAGAGGAATGAACTTTATCAATCTGCCCGGTTTACTCTTCTTTGTTATAATACAGAGGAAAAAGCTCAGTTTTAAATGTCAATTTATTGTGTAGGTGGAAAAAAACAACAGAATGAAACAAACGATAATGAATATCACGTTACGCGATAAAAAATTACATAAGATTTTTATTTTTATTTGGCGCTTATAATTCTATTATCATAGCTGTAAAAGCCAACGTAACTAAAACGAGTAAAACAAAAATGAATAATTAATCTAAGTTTCTTTATATATATATTTTTTTTTCGAGCCGTGGTGAGCATTTGCCTGCCAATGAAATTAACCGGGTTCGAATCCCAGCAACGGCTGGTCGATACGAGTTCCACAGCCGGCTTGCACCGATCACAGTACTGACGTAAAATATCCAGTAGTAGACGTATCATGGATTAGAGTCCCTTTGCCGTCAGACTAACCGTGGGTGTTTTTCGTAGTTTTCCACTCCATGAAACGCAAATGCGGATTAGTTCCATCAAAAAGTTCTCAACGAACAAAGGCAAATTTCTCCCAATACTTGATCCTGGAGTTGTCTAGTCCATTGGATTTTGTTCAAAATTACAAGGCTACGGAGTTGAACGTTAGTTGTTGTAAACCCTAAATTGGGTCTGCAGTTCAACGACATCAGTAATAAAGGAAAATTAATTTTTTTTTTGAAAATAGTAGGTAAATTTAAAAATCAGTGGTTGCATAGGTAATGGCAATCAACCTTTTGTAGATGGCTGGTGTAACAGTTGTACTTAAATCTTGACTTTTTTAAAAAAAATAAATATTTGATAGGTTAAGAAACATGTTATGATGAGAAACATATTATGTTGAAGACATAACAAATATTTAATCACAAGGAATTAATATTTGTCTTTCATACATCGAATATTTTTATAACAAAAAAAAAGGTTATAACTGCTGTACTAGCAGTTTCCGGAGGTTTAAAGTCAAGATAATTAATGCAAGAAAAAAAAATAGTAAATTTAATAAATAAATGAATCATTTAAAGTTTCTTTCTTTCTTTCTTTTTTTTAAATTTTTTTTTTGAAAATAAGGCAATTTAAATGGTAGTTAACGTCAGCTGATAGTATTTAAGGGATATAAGATTTCCATTTTTTATCTGTCTACTCGCCACCCTATTAAGATGAAATCGGTCGAATAATTCCCGACTAATCAAATTTCAAATTTACAACTTTTTAAATAAAAATAACTCAGAAACTGCTAGATAGATTTTGTTCAAAGTTTGTATTGTGTCATTTAAAATTATCTATTTTAAAATGATGTAAATATGTGTTTACCATACAATTCAAGATGTTTTCGATAATTATTAAAGAAGTTAATGAATAAGAAATAATAATTAAAAATTATATTTTACATGGAATTAATTTTACATAAACTAATTTCATGCAAAAATTTTTCGATTTCCATAAAAAAGTTTCGAGTCGTAGTGAAATACATAACAAGTGAAATTAACTTTAAAGGGTCCAAACTTTCATCTGCTCTCCGGCCTGAAATATTAGGGACACACTGCGGCTAGTCCCCTTATCAGACCTAAAAAAGGTATGTTTATTCAAAAAACGCGTGTTTAGGTGCATGATTTCGAAAAGCTTCGAAACTTAAAATATTGTTTAAACAAATCAAATTGCTTATTTAAATTTAGTCTTGAGCCAATAGGATTATTTATTCCAAGAGCATGAAAATTCTTTCATTAGAATAAAAATTATTAAAAGTGCTCCCTTTTCTTTGTCCAAAGTACATCCAATAACAAACAGTAGATTACGACGTACTTTTCAATTTGAACTTGTTAACTGAAATTGTATCTTAAATAAACATCGTGTCCTTTTATATACAACCCACTAAAATATACTAAAATATAAAAAATAAATATAGTAAGAGATGTTTTAGGGACATGTGCTTAGTTTTCTATAGTTTCATTAAATAAAAATTCAAGTCTTGTTGTTGGCTTTAACTACCTTATTTACTTGGCGTCACTCTATTTTAAAATATACTCCGTCACTAGAACGACTATATTAAGACACTGGATACTTTATCTGAATCATACATGAATCAACTTGGCTGATACCAAAGGCAGTGTGCAGTATGGCTTTTTTTGGTTCCTTGTGCCCAAACTAATTAATCACCCCATAAAGAGCAACTTAAGATACAGTTTCTTACAGTTCATTTTGTCTTTAACATGCATGGTTAAGTGAACTTTAACGCATGTAAACATAGAGTGTAACCTTAGATAAAAATTTTGAAACGTACATTAATCTTAAAAGTAAATGCTCTTGAATTGGGAGATGATGAAAATTGAAAAAGTCACTAAAGTAACTCTAATTGACGGTATCAGATAAAGAAGATCCGATTGATGTTATTAGCGATGCTGTTGATGCGTCATGTTTTATTTTTCAGTCACAAAAATAAACTTTTTTCTGATTAAAGAGAGAGTGTCTTGTTTGCGGATTATGAAATTAGTTGTAACTTTGTTAAAAAAATGATCTTCCTAATACTTTAGCCAATAGAGCGACTGGTAGCTTATATGCCTTTAAGACTGCTCTGTAATCACATGAAATGATGCTTTTTTGCTAATGATATGTTATTTTCATAACTTATGTGAATTTGCAATAGTTACTCATGACTGTTGGGTAAAGTTTTCCTTACCAAGAGCTGTTAATGCTTATTATAAAAATGGCACAAAACTTCAATATGGAGAAACACTACAGTTTTGGGAAAATTGAAAACGTTTATTGTCAAATTTTTGATATTTAAGAACTTACTCCAATGCTGCATTATCTAGGATCCAAAAGGAAATTGAAAACATTTGAATAGGACATTGATTTTGATAATTTTTCAATAAAAGTATTATAACTTTTAAAAATATTTTAGTTATTTGTCAGTTTTAAAGCCCAGATAATTCTTTGCAGAAAAGAGCGTATATAGTTTAAAATTATAGCTTTTCTTCACGACTACAGCACTTAAATTGAGGCTTTTTTTAAAACATTTCCTTGGTAAAAGAGCCTTGAAAAACCATGTTATTGTTATTTTTACTTTAGTACTTTTTCAGTATTTATTGAATATTTTTTTCCTTTTCTAGAAAAAAATTATAACACCAAATTTCTATTTCCATCTATTTATTTCAATTTGAAATATTATTTCTCAAATAATTCTTCAAATTTCTTCATTTAGCAAAACTAAAGCCAAGAGAAATAATATATAAATAATTTTCTTTTATTACCAGTAGTAAATCTTTCTCGGTTTGGTATTTACTGAATACAGTTTCTGCTAAGTTTTCAGATTGTTCCTCTCCATATTTTCTAAATATATAATAAGATAAGAGAACATCATCGTAGGAAAAGATATCAAAACAAAATCAGAATACGAATAAACAGATCAGAGTAAAAAATAGAAATGCATTTACATTACCTTACTAAATCATTCCACTTATTGATAATATACGAAGACACTAAAGGGAAACCTTTACTATTTCCTGCAATTGACTTAATCATGGGGACTTGCCAAGAAAGTCTGAAATATCTTCTGTCCATGCAGTCTGTTAAAAGCCTGTTTCGTGGAAAACATATATGCTTCATGATAAGAAAAATATTTATCTCGTAAGACTTTCATAACATTATAACTATTTATTTATATTACATAATCAAGGTATTAGATAAAGGGGATAAAGTTAAAGCACATAGCTAGTTTTGAAAAGTTAAATAAATGTATAAAAATAAATAAAAAATAAATAAATTATCAAGTATTTGAGTTAAAAATCTCCTTGGACGGGAAATTCTTTTTTTATAAATCAGCATACTGAATGGTACTGACATTTCTGGTAAAAAAACAAACATAATTTTGGTTACTAAAACTAAAATATACGGTATATAAACCATTCATTTGATAATTTTTCCGTAAATATGGTAACGGTTTACCAGGAGTTTGGATTTTTAATTATTACCACATATTCAGTAAAAAAATACTACACTGAGAAATAAATAAAAAATAAAATATAACCTAAAAAATATAACCGAATAAATTAATTTTATGTAGGCATCATCATAAAATTACCAAATTTCATCACATTTACGAAATTTTATCGTATATTATAAAACCATATTTTATTTTTAATTTTTACAAGATCAATACTAAAGCACTTAGATAAAATTATAGAGCTTTTTGGTGCTCCCATAAAGCCAGAAACACAGCGCTTTCTTTTAGGCACTGCATTTTTAAGTGCTTTGTAAATAAATTACTTATAATTACTTTGTATTTGCATCTTAATTTGAGAAGCATAGAGCATTTTCGGACCTTTTTTTGAAACACATATTTGTAGTTTAGTCTTCAATACACGTCAGCCGGAATAATAGAATATAAATAAAACAATAATAATCATAATAACTGAATATAAGCTCATTAAAATTATAATATAAAAACGAATAACATACAAAAAAAACCCACTTAACTTTGTCATGTCATTTGAGAAATTATATTCTTCATGCATTGATTTAAAATAAATGAAACGTTGAGGTCAAAATGATTTTCTATTTGCTTACTTCAGAAGGAAATAATACCCAAATGGTCAAAATGACTTTCTGTCTGTTTACTTCAGACTGAAATAATGCATACGACCAGCTTTAAATTTGGCTATTTTCTTTCAGTTTGGTATTCAAATAAATACGTTTTCAGTGGGTTAAACTTTTAACTCAATTAACAGCTAATTGTAAAATGATAAAATAAATTACTTCCTAATCAAAATTCCTTTTTTTAAGAGAATTTTCAAAATAGCGCTTTTATTACTTATAGAATTTATATCATCTTCAGATATATAATTTATGTAATCTTTAAATACTTGGACAAATTTTATCATTTTGTTTTAGATCTTAATTTATTTAAAATAAGGTTTGCGTGTACTAAGGCACACTTGTAAGTATACTGAAAGAGCAACGTCCTAATAATGGACACAAATATTTTTTTTCTCTCTATTCCAGCTCAATTCATAGAAATATATATATATATATATATATATATATATATATATATATATATATATATATATATATATATATATATATATATATATATATATATATATATATATATATATATATATATATATATATATATATATATTAGTAGCTTACCTTTTAAGTACTGAAGAATTTCCAACATGAGATAAGGCATCTCGATATTGTTCTTTCAGCAATGGATTTGATTCATTTAAATATTTATTCCACATGTGATTGAAGGAAACTTCATCATTAAGCTTGCTCAAACCACATTTATACACCAATTCTGCAAACTCCGGATTAGGCCTGTAAAAGGAAAATTCTGATTCTAGAAAAAGTGTTCAAGCGTTTTTTAACTGTGAATTTTTTTTTTAAATAGCCGTAGTTCCAAAGTAATATTTCAAAAGAATAAAAAGTTACTTAAATTGCTTTTATGGAAAAGGCATAAAGAAATAAACTTTCATACATTTCACCAATCATCCATTTCTTGTAAGCATCAGCTGCTGTTTCCATGCAAACTCGGCCGTTGTTACCACATATTGCTTTAATCAATTCTCTTCTTAGGTTTCTAATAAGGAAAAAGAAACGCACATTTAATATAAATGCCTTATAATACTGAATTGCAAATTTTTAATAAAATTATTGGGAACGCAAACTAGTTCGGTCCGTTTTTTTGTGGTCAATGCATTTATTTCCGAACAAAAGGAATGAGCAGATTAATCAAAATATTGTCTATCGCTGGCTACTGCGTTTTCCCCCCTCTCAGGCAATTTTCGAATTCCATCTCGAAAAAATGTCTCGTCTTTTGAGTTGATCCAAGATAGGAGCCGATTTCTGCGAAAGAAGTGAACTGGTGACCTGCAAAATCATGCTGCATCCGTCGGAACAACCAGTAATCAGAAGGAGCAATGGCCAGTGAATACAGCGGGTGCGGTAAAATATCCCACTTGAGCGTTTCCAAATAATTTTTTAGGACTTTTGAGTCATCAGGCAGACCGTTATTATGCAGAAGAACAACTTCGTCAAGTTTTTGCTCGCATTCCGCCCTTTTTTCTTGCAATGCACGGCTCAAATGAATCAACCTATACCGATTGCCCGTAATGGAATCTCCAGGTTGTAGCAGCTCATAGTATACAAAACTATTCACCATTTATCATTCCCCATTTACCATTCTTCATTCACCATTCACCCTTCTTGAAACGTCGAAACCATTCCTTACATGATTTATCTGTTGGAGCATTGTCAGCATAAACTTCTACAAGCATTTGATGCGCTTCAGCTGCCCTTTTCTTCCAATTAAGGCAGAAACATAAAACTTCCCGCAAATGGTGCTTCATTACCACAAAATTTGACATATACATATTCAACGAAGTGAAAAACAGGGTTTTTGTGTGAAACTCAAAACGATATAAACTGAATATTATTAACAGATGTTTAACCTCTCTGAAATCCCCGAAACCAGCTGTCGCTATATAACATTCATAACAGCAGAACCATTTTTTAAAAACGGACCGAACTAATTTGTACACCCAATAGTATTCAATGTATTGAGAGCGAGAAATTTAAATCATGATTAGTAGTTGAATATTTGAAATATTAATGAGAATATTAAATGATAATTTACATAAAATTACCAATATATTTAAATGACCCGTGAGGGCTCAGGAGATAGAGTTATCGCTTTTCAATAAGATGAACCGAGTTCGAATCCCAGGGATAGCTGGTAGATACGAATGCCTTACGTCAACACTGTGGTCGGCTTGCACCGTCCACAGTGTTGACGAAAAATATCATCAGTGGGAGACGTATCATGGGTTAGAGTCCCCTTGCAGTCAGGTTAACCACGGGAGTTTTTCGTAGTTTCCTTCTTTCCATGAAACGCAAATGGGGTTAGTTTCATCAAAAAGTCCTCTACGAAGGCAATTTTCTTCCAATATTTGATCCAGGAGTTCCCTTGTCTTCTGTATTGGGTTTAAAATTACAAGGTTGGGAATTGAGCATTAGTAGTCATAACCCCAAAATAGGATCGGCTGTTCAACGGTTTTAAAATTAATGCGATTAACGTGATATTTAGTATGAATAAACGTAAGAGGGAAATTTTTTGCATTAACAATTAGTATACAGAAAAAAAACATCATTCATCCTACAAATAATAGGGGTCATATTTCAGCTATTTTGAAATACTAATGTAAGAAAAAACTTATTTCTTGGTAGTTGTAATACAAATATTTTTTTTACAGTATAAAATGTATAAATGAGGACTTTTGGGTCAAGTTAATGATGAGCCATATTTTCAAATAGTTCTAGAAAGCATTATTGATGAAAAATACCACAATACCAATGTCGGCAATCAGTTATTTTTGTGTATTGTCCTGCCACCTAATTAAAATACCGAAACAGTTTTAAAGCACTTATTTCAAAACAACACTAGAAAAAGTTTAGTGCAAAAATGACTCTTTAAGTAAAGAAGAATGCATACCGCTCCATTGCCTGAATTCTTTCAATTATCAAAACTGGTAAAATTATATCTATTCATTCTAATTGTCCTTTTGTATTACGGGAAATTTTCTAATTGGATTGAATTTTACATTTAAGGTTATCAAGAATTTATTTAAGAAAACAAACAAAAAACAAACTAAAATGGGCATTTTTAGACTTTTCCGTGATTTTAATCAAGGCAGCATACTAATTTGTTCTTCTTATTAGATTTGTACACACATGCATTGACAGTTTTATCAATTTTTACTTAAAATGTAATATTTTGATAAGAAGAAATTACTTATCAACATATTCCTAAATATTTAACGTTTCTTCTTTCTTTGAGATCGAATTCATTTGTATATGGGAGTTTAATTTCAGATAATAATTTAAGTTTCATGTATTGTGCACATTTTTACTCACTTTCTCTGTCTGATCAATACTTCATATGGGGAGTTGCATTCTAAATGTGCTGTATAATGTTGAACAAAAAAGTTTGACAGATTTCACAAGCTGCGATCCATTAGAAAAAATTAAAACAAGGTTTTTGTTAAATTCTGGAATATTCCTAAGTTTATTATTTTTTAAAAGTTATGTGAAGTTTCATTATTTAAAAAAGTTTCACTAAAAAATCATTTTTTGAAGAAATTTCTATTCCTTTAAATGCTGTTTTATCAATTTATCTTATGATTTTTATGTATTACTTCATTTTAATGACAGCCATTATCTGTAGTTTCAAAAATTTCTTTTTTTTAGAATTTTCCCGGTGAGGAATCTGAACTCCTAAATAAAATTCATGTGATTATTTGCTTAAATCAAGAAAAATCAATTGGCAATACTACTGCTTTTCTGAAATAATAATGTTGCTTGAATTGTTGCCTCATAATGTTGCTTGAAAATATTGTAATTTTACAAAATCTTTTCATGCAATTGAAATGTTAAAAAAGAAATAGATATTTTTTGATTGGTATTTAAGACAATTAAAATTAAAAAAAAGCAACAACAACCTACTTTTCAAGAAAGTTGCCTTCGTTGTTCCATCGGTATTTGCTGTATAGTTGCTTGGCTAGTTTTCTAGTATAGATCTACAAAAAATGCCCTTTTAAAACAAGTTTTCTTTTTATTTTGCCGGAAAAGAAATAATTAAATTCAATGTACTCAATTATATATTAAACTTAGTTAAATATAATTAATCGAATACAGCAAAATAATTAGGAAAAAAAGCACGGAAAAACTTTTATAGGTAAAATTGCTATAGAATAACATCTAATTTTCCATTGAAATATAGTATTATTAAGGCAAGAAAAAGTACATTTGTATTATTACTTTTTTAATGAAAACTTTGTTTTTATTTTAAATTTCATTTATTTATGATTACTTGAAGTTCCAGATACTTGCTAAATGGATAACTAATGAAAGTGTTAAAACTATTTTTTAAGCATATGAAACTATGTTAGTTAATGTAACACGCGAAAACACTTTGAAATAAACAAAATAAATGAATAAAAATTACATTAAAAACAGATGATATAGTGTGACAATAACATTAATTTTAGCATAACTTATATTTTTGTAATTGTTTATTATTTAACTGATCTTAGGGACTATATAAGTTAATAAGTTTTTTTCCTATGCATCCTCTCAATTTATGTGAAAAATTCAACAATTTAGTTAATTAACATTTAAATTTCGTAAGGACTTAAAAGATTTTTCAGTGAGTCAGAACTGCATTTGCCATTTCAAATAAAATTCGCATGTTTTTTGTTGAATTGTATCACTTGAAATTTGATAATCATGCATTCGTCATGACATACTCATACAATAAGGCAAAATATGTTATATAAAAAGAAAAATGACGCGGATAAACATAAACATATGATTGATGGTATACAATTGATGTCATAAAATTTTTTAGTAATCAGTTATTGTACGTGAATTTTTGTTTGAATCAAAATAATATTTTTTTACAGGAACAGTAAACTCTTGAAAAATAATAAACGTAAGTAAATTACTTACTTTTAAAGCTGTCGTACCATTTTTGTCATCAGATAAATATCCTTTAATTGTACTCATAAATTCGTGGTATACTGACCATACACTGTGATAATCTTCTTTTTTCAAGTATCGAGATAAATTTAAAGGAATACTATAGTTTATTTTTCCATGGGAAGCTAGGGTGAAAGCATCAAACAACAAATTCAATCTATCAGTTTTGTTAAAGACCTATAAATAATAATGACGAAATTCAACATTCTGTTTCTTAAATAATGTTTCGCTAAAATAAGGAAGGAGGATTTTTGTAAGAATAATGTTAGTCAAAATATAGTTTATTCACTATATTGTTATATTAAAATAAAGAAGGAAGATTATTATGAATTTATGAAGAAGTAGCATTGCAATGATGAAGTTATATTTTATGAAACAAGGATTTTCTAATTACACATCGATAGGATCATAAATTGTCTTCTTTTCATTGAATGTAACGTAATTAAAATAACATTATATTATATCTTATTTTTGAAGAAAAAAGTTCAGCTGACAAACTCTAAGCATTCTGGGGAGCTAGGACAATAAGATGAAAGTATGGACAAGAGTACCAGAATGTGTTAAAATTTACCGGATTTATTGCAATGATGAAGTTATATTTTATGAAACAAGGATTTTCTAATTATACATCGATAGGATCATAAATTGTCTTCTCTTCATTGAATGTAACGTAATTAAAATAACATTATATTATATCTTATTTTTAAAGAAAAAGTTCAGCTGACAAACTCTAAGCATTCTGGGGAGCAAGAACAATAAGATGAAAGTATGGACAAGAGTACCAGAATGTGCTAAAATTTACCGGATTTATTGCAATGATGAAGTTATATTTTATGAAACAAGGATTTTCTAATTATACATCGATAGGATCATAAATTGTCTTCTTTTCATTGAATGTAACGTAATTAAAATAACATTATATTATATCTTATTTTTAAAGAAAAAAGTTCAGCTGACAAACTCTAAGCATTCTGGGGAGCTAGGACAATAAGATGAAAGTATGGACAAGAGTACCAGATTGTGTTAAAATTTACCGGATTTATTTTTTTATGGGGACACCAAACATCACGATATTTTTACCGAAGCTCTCCGTTAATCACTTTTGGTAAAATTAACAATAAAATAAGTGTTTATTACCACGCTGTTTGGTTGAGATTCATGTTAAATAAAAAAAAACAATTTATTTTCCAAAAATAAATCGACTTAAATAAATGAATTTGTTCAATATTTTTCTTTCAGCACTTGCAAGCACTACTCTTTAATGAAAATTTCGAATTCGAGTCCACTTTTCTATGAATATTTCCTTCGAAATTTTGGCAAAAAATATAAATCCTTACGTGGTCAAGCATTTCTATGACATTTTTCTAAATTTTGAAAACTTTTATCACTATGAATATTTCTTTTTAAAGTTAAAGGCTTAATATTACAGATTTATATTTTCTTATGTGCCGAGTTTTGTGCGAGCTAGACTGTCGTCCAGACGTGGAGTATACGGTTAAGGGTTTTGCAAACCTAAGGTACGTGTCCACGTCTGGAAGAAAAGAAAAAAAAAAGATTTATATTTTAGGCAGATTTCACAACGTAGGATAAAATACTCACCGTTAAATTTCTTGCCAAAATGCGGATAAACTGCTTCCAATCCCTTTCCAAATACTTAACTAAATAATATCCTGAATATTGACTGTTAAATTTTATCCATTTTGTTTGGTTGCAAGGAAAAGCTAAAACACATATATTTGAAAAAATTAATTATATTTTTTTCCATTTTAAATATCATTTTATTATATATTTATATAAACATGCATATCTAAACATGCTTCGGATTAGGAATTGCTAGTTATATACTAACCTTTTTGTTTTGAGTCGAATAATATATATTCTACAGCGTTTGACTCAGATGTTGTATATGACAATGGCACGTCCCATATAAATCTAAAATAAGAGTAGGCATGTTAATTTACTTTCCCCGCTTTTCACTGCAAAAAAATCTGCAGGTATTATTCTCTCCAATAATGTTACATTTTACTGATCTCGATTAGATTTTTTTTACTTCCAATTACCGTTGGTGCGATTGATTTTGGGTGGACTCTTTGCTGAGCGGATCCAATAGAAAGCGATTCTGAAATATGTTGCACTGGCAACTATTTCGCTTTCTGCAACTGACATTAATGTAAGGAAAATTGCTTTCCTTAAGCCATGAGTGCATTAGTCTGGATACATTTATTCCCTGAAAAATAATAATGACAATTATTATTATTATTATGGTAGTAAAAATATGTAAAGCATGTTAATATTTCTGAAGTCTAAAGTTTATGTTTATGACCAGTTGTTTTGTTGTTGTGTCTATTGCTTACTTGCCATGACAGCAACGCCTTTAAAACCAAGTGAATTTATGCACTTTTTGTTTTTTAGCAGCTTCATCTATGACCCAGAATATGATTTCAGTCTCGCACACAAGTAACAGCCCCTTGTACAGGGCAGACACTCTCATGTATTCATTCATTTATCCACAGATTTTAATTTTGATTTGATTCAATCAGTGACCAATGATTTGACCAATTCACTACCCCCAGAGGTATTGATTTCTTATGGGGACTTGGAGGATTTTGTGTCCCCGACAGATTTAGCATGGATCAGTCACCACTTATGCCATAGGTAAATTTTAAGTTACTTTTCAAAATGCAATATGCAATTGCAAATGCAATAGAGCATCAATCATTTGAAACTCTTTCGATTTTATGTCTCTGTTAATCGAAATAGTTTACAAAGTGTTTTTTTTTATACGTGCGAACAATTTTTTTCCTATTTCTCAATTTCTATATCTTTATTTAGCTATACACGAAGCCTTTAAAATATATTAAAAAAAGCATAATTTGCTCTATATGAATGTATAGAATAAACAGTTTTATGTGTGTAGCAAATAAACGTTTTGCTCATATACTGTAAAAAATTCCGGATCAAATTACGGTAAAAGGTACCGGCACTCAAGGTGTCAGTTCTTATAAGGGTAAAAATATACGGAACAAAAAAAATCTAATATACCGTAATTTTTATAGCAGTAATTACTGTAAAATCACTGAATTTCCGTAATTAAATAAATATTACTGTAAAACCACTGAATTTCTGTAATTAAATAAATATTACTGTGAAATCACTGAATTTCTGTAATTAAATAAATATTACTGTAAAATCACTGAATTTCTGTAATTAAATAAATATTATTGTTAGATCACTAAATTTTTGATATTAAATAAATATTACTGTAAAAATTACTGTACAAAATTTTACGGTAAAATGGTTATTTTAAAGTTTACTTTAAATGGCTAACAATTCTTCTGAAAATAACTTTTAAAACCACTTTAGAGTTTACATATGTTTGTGATTTGTTAACTAAGCTAAATTTGAAGAAAAATAAATTTCTTGCTTTTTTTCAAAAATCTCTTTTAGTTAAGTAATCTTATGAAAAATTTATTATTTAGATTAAAAGATGTCTGGGAATTTAAGAAATGAACGTTATTACGAAGTTAAATTTAAGGAATATTTTTTTTAAATATTAAAAAGGGAAAAGATTTTAAAATCTCTATACTTTTGGATTCTTTTTTCCATATTTTCTTTAATATATGTAATAAATTCTTAAAGAAATGCAAAATTCACTGATTATACCATTTATAATAGAAAAAAAATCATAATTTTTATTACTATTTGTAATGCATCTCATAGATAGAATAGAAACATAGAAGGAATTTATTATCTCATACATAGAAAGACATTTATTATAATCTCATACATAGAAAGAATTTATTAAAAGTAACTGTCTTTGAAGTGTTATTTATTTAAGGTATATAAGCACGAAATAACTGAAGGAAAAAGCTATGTTTTTGAGAGATAAATTAAATGACGTAATCATTGTCATCACGTATGCATTGAGAGATAAATTAAATGACGTAAGACATGTAAACGTACTTACGATCTCACCTGCTCAATGGTGAACTCATTTATTTCAAGCCATAAGTATTCTGTTTCCGCATTTCCATAAGCATGCTTTGTTAGATATTTCTAAAATAAAAATTTTTCAGATTATTACATATGTATTACGTAAAATATGATAATGCAATTTTAAAGTCATTCTTATTTTCGACATATGCTTAGTTTCGCAGTGATAATCGATTTTTTATATATAAAAAGAAAAGTTTGTAAAAATTTTTTGATATAGCTACTTACAAATTGCAAGAGAGACAAAAAATTGAAAATAAACAATTCTGTTTTGAATTGTGTTTACTACGAATTAGAAATTTCCAAATTTTCCTTTGGTAAAAATTATTTTTAGTTGTTTCTTTTAGGGAACGTGTTATTTCTATTTTAGGTAATTCTCAGCATGCAAAACTATATGCATATTGCATTACAAAAACTAAAATAAGCACTTAAGCTGAAAATAATATATTTTTACGCATTTTTTATTCGTTTTAGTGTTAAAAAAGATCAGTTGCGTATTCATGTTTATCAAATATAATATAATAAATTACTATTTTAATACACGCTTACATGTTTCGTCACATTAAAGAAAATAAATTTAATTCTACTCTTAAACGATATTAAAAGAAACTAATGAGAGAAAATTTTTAAAATAGTTTAAAAATTATTCCGTATGGAATTTATTTCTTGATATGTAGTGTGCGAAAAAAGAGAACAGCCAAAATGATTTTATGTTCAATAATCAGATTTTTAAGCACTATAAGACTCAATTTTAATGGTTCGAGTGCCCATCCTTAACACTTTGCTTACGGTGTACCGTTGTACCACCACATGTGGTCCACATATTGTACCAGCCGTAAGCAAAGGGTTAAGTAGTGCACACTACATTTAAAGTAGCAAAATCAAGTACTAAAACGTACTTTCTTAGAAAAACATGCATTTTCTTCGACGGATTCATGTTTTGGGCCTTCGAAATTTAACGAGGATACCGCAATCTAGTTAATATTATTCGGTAGGTCAAGAGAGTGGTCGAAAGTTTAAACTCGCAAATACTAACTTCACTCTTTGAGTTTTTTTTCTATATTTCCGGAACTAATTGAAAGGAAACTTAAATTTTTAAGATAATTCAACGATTATTATTTAATTTTTTTAATATACCACTTCCTTGAAAAAAGTAAATTCACAAAAAGTCAAAATAATATTTAAAGTTCTAATCTTTAAATCGCTTTTCTTATTCAATTATAGGGAGCGTATTTTTTATATTGCGATTGCTTCCCTGGCTCTTAAATTTACGAATTCAAATTCACTTAAAAAAAAGGTATTTTTATTGAGGGAAAATGACTATATTTGTGAGGTTTCATCACTTAAAATAACTTCTACACTAATTAATGACCATTTTTAAAGATATGACCTCGAAGTTATAAGCTTGTGTCCTGAAATGAAACATTTTTTATTGTGTTCACTTTTTAGTGCACACTGCACAGCATTCAAAATGAAATGATGTTCTTAGGAGTAAGAGAAGAGTATTAGGAGTAAGAACTATAATATTATAATATAATATAAATGTTATTAAGGATTACATGATAGAAACCTTTAATAGTCGCAACGATTTTTTTCTACACATGAATCGAATTAACCACGTAATTGATAAACTAAGTGAGAGATATGAGTGCAATGTCTATATTTCTAATGCCTATGTTCCATGATAAGAATTTCAATTTGTATAAGTAACGAAAATTAAGCAGATACGAATTTTTTTCTAATTCATTCTAGTTCTGATAATTAATTAATAATTTCTTTTAATTAGTTTCTTCTAATTCATTTATTTTAACTCGTTTCTTTTGAATAATACTATTTTTACTTGTAATTCCATTATAGCTTTTACCCTACTACTCCTCAAAAACCACTTTTTCGGTTTTTCGCATTAGATTTTTCAATGTTTTGATGTTTTTTCGGAAATAAAAATCTATTCATTTGCTTTGAATTAGCTTTGAATTAAAGAAATGTTTCCTCTTACATTTATCTGCCCGTTGCAAGAATTCTCATTCGCAACAATTCCTTGGATTTTCCCCAGATTTATTGTTTCCAGAGCTTCTGTTACAATCTCTTTGTTCCAATTGCGTACTATCAAAAGGATGCAGGCGAAATAGAAATGAATAGTACATGGTTTACCTATTCTTATTTTTTTATTTGAAGAGATCTTTTCTTTCTATGATGAAATCTGTGGCAAAACGTTTCTCGAGATTAAATGTCTAAATTTCGGAATTGCTTAATGTTGAGGAAACTGCGTGTCGAAGTAGCTACTAATGTAGTGCTTATTTAGTATTTTCAAGGCGTGCTTTACGAAATTTAAGCAGCTAGTTAGGCTGTATTTTTTTGAATGTAACTATTTTGTTAATAAAAGTTATTCAAGCTAGATATCATACATATTTGAATGGTTTTACAATGTAAGCTGTAATATGTTTATTGAAAATACAATAAGTGTTGAGATTGTCATAGCGGTGAGTCTTCCGAAAAAACATAAAATAAGTGTATACCGAGAAATGGTTCTTCGGAAATTTAGCTTACAGAAACATCAGTGAAAAGCATCAGCAAGGGAAAAATATGAAATCGTGTTCACCTTCGTTGAGCAGCCGACTCAAATTCTGGGTTCACGACTTCTAATTTTCAACTCCGTAGCCTTGTAATATTGAACCCAATCCAGAAGACAAGGGAGCTTCTGGATCAAGTATTGGGAGAAATTTTGCCTTCGTGGAGGACTTTTTACGGAACTAACCCGCATTTGCGTTACATGGAGAGATCACGAGAACCTCCCACAGTTAGCCTGACGGCGAAGGGATTCTAGCCCATAATCCATCTACCACTGAGGATATTTCACGTCAGCAGTGCGGTCGGTGCACGCCGGATCGACCCGCCATTTGTGGGATTCGAACCCGGTTCACCTCATTGGAAGGCGGACGTAGCGAATTTTAGCGTAGAATGCGATTTTAAGTTTCGTAATTTCCTGGATTTCCTACTCAAACGACACTTATTTATTTATTATTATACCCACTTTCTTACAAGTTAAAATTATCTATTAAAACTTATATGTAAGAAATTTGACCTACCGATATTCCTTTAATGAAATTCTCTTCTGTTATATACTTCTCTAGCATCCTCAATAGAGAGGCTCCCTGTAAGTAATATAGGGATTAGATATCCAGTTACCTTTTTTTACATCAGAATTAAATTAAATTAAATTAAATTAAATTAAATTAAATTAAATTAAATTAAATTAAATTAAATTAAATTAAATTAAATTAAATTAAATTAAATTAAATTAAATTAAATTAAATTAAATTAAATTAAATTAAATTAAATTAAATTAAATTAAATTAAATTAAATTAAATTAAATTAAATTAAATTAAATTAAATTAAATTAAATTAAATTAAATTAAATTAAATTAAATTAAATTAAATTAAATTAAACTTCATAAGACATCTATTACCTTTTTATAAACAATGATACTATATACATCGGAATACATAACCTCAGTTACAGTTCGGATGACAGGTCGTGTATGAATACTTTCATCTTGCTTCATAACATTGCAAGCATCTAATATACCACTATCATCCACCTGAAATAGCAGGAAGTTAAATAGCCACTTTAGTTTAAATTAAGTCTAAATTGTTCTATAAGTAATTAGTCAGTAAAATGTTTCTTTTACTTAAAATAACACTATCTGTGTTTCATTACCATAAAATATTCTGGTAATACATGCTTTGCTCCTTTCCATGCAAAATGTGTGGCAAATCCTTCATTGAGCCATGTTTCGTTCCACCAGTCCATTGTGACTAAATTTCCAAACCACTAAGAAACAACATATTAGATTTTCAAAAATGTATAATTATTATTAAATTTTTTTAAAGTATTGAAAATTGTTTTGATAATCACATAATACATCAAATCACAAATTGGCCCCCAAATCAGGAAAGCCAAGTTATTCGGCGGTTTGAAAAGCATTTTCATTTTTTCCCCCAAAACCAAATTAAATATTTTTACAGCCAATTTGACACCTAAGCCGCGTATTCATTATATATTTTGACAGCTGATATAACAAGGCTTGCTTGTGGAGAAGTTTGATTGATTCTGTGCAGTAGTTTTTGGTTGGTCATCTTACAATCATGAAAAGTAAAAAAGCAGCATTTTCGGGGTATATTTTATATTTAATTATCGAAAAGGAAAAAAAAAATGCTGTTAGAGTTAAAAAAAATATGTGATGTATAGGGAGAAGGCATGTAGAGGCAGTATGCCAGTGCCAAATCTGGTTTGTAAAATTTCGCCCTTGCAATTTTGATGTAAAAGATGCACCACGTTCTTGATGCTCAATTGAAGCTGATGAAGACACAATAATTGATGCAAACCTGCAAAAAACAACTCGTGAGACCACTGAGAGCTCAGATTTATCCAATTAGATTGTTCATGATAATTTAAATAGCCTAGTTTTTATCACAAAGCTCAACGCTTCCATGCTGCTCAAGGCCTCCCCATGCTTTTCAATTTGTGCCGTCGCGTTGACGTCCATGATTTGCTTCTCAAACATCGAGAAAGTGAGCAGTTTGAAGAGCAATATCACTGGGGAGGAAAAATTGTTTGTGTACAATATTTGTAATGGTCTTGCAAAATCTTTTAAACGGTAACCTTTGCTTCAAATGAGGTGGTTAAAAACCATCTGGATTAGTTCTTGCTAGCAAAAAACAAAAATTACGAGCAAGAAATCATGCTACTTTCAAAAAGATTTCAAAAGTATTGGATCGGAATGGGCAATATATAATTCAATAAAATACTTAGTCACTATAAGAAAATCATATTTCATTTCCATTAATGAAACAGCCAAAATTACTTTTCGAAAAACCCAATATGTATCGCAAATGTCCTCTAATTTTAGCTAAATTCCGTTCCAACTCCAGTTAAAAGGGAGCAAAATTTTTATTTTGGAAAGAAATGTCGCCAAATGTAGCAAAATTTGTGAGTTTTTTTTTATATAAATAAATAAAAAAAAACTCAAAACTTTGATTTCAAACAAATTTTCTTTTTTTCTTCTTCTGGATTTTGAGGTGCCGATTACGAAAATGACATTTACTTTGATATCAGTCGAATGGTTAGAAATCTAAAACTTGCTCTTTTAAATTTACATTACATAAATAACAAGATTTGATCAATCGTGATGTCCCGGTGCCATAATAGGACTTTTCTTAGAGGTTATTTTGTTATAACTCATGGTAGCTATAATTTGCTTCAGTCCTTATACAAATCAGTTGTATTTTTTATCTTTTCGCTGATTTTAAACTTATTTTTATAGTATTTTTAAAAATAGTTAAGTAAACGATTTTACTTAAGAGGCATTGATGATAATGAAAAATATCTGTTGTGTAATATAAACGAAGTCGTTCTCTATGATGAATATATTTAAGTAATAAATTACTGAAAGATTTATCAACCTTCATTAAACATTTAAACTACGCAACTTTGCAAACTTCCAGCTCTCTGAATTAATCTGGAGAGCTCATTGAAATTGAGCAAAAAGAGGAAAAAAAACATAAAAATAAACTTCTATTTGACTTACGGATTAAATCAAACACCTCATGATTATAAAACACCGCATGCTTATGAGGCATGCGGTGCTTGCATGCATGTGCATGCGTGATCAGTTAAGCCTCGGAAGATAAAAAACTTTCTTATCCATTGCGCCACCGAGAAATTACAATGTTTAAGAATTTTTTTCCTATTATGCTGCATGAAGCTTTCCTTTGGAGGGCGCGAAAAGGAGGTAGTTGTAAACGGAAATTTTGTTATTTTTACGTATTTTAATAGTGAAGTAATGTCAAAAATTCATAAAATTCTAGATTCGAAACCAGGATCAGAAGTGATGACAGTTATTATTTCACTTTGACGAAACTTTTATTCTGAGCAGGAAGCGGTTTCGTCAAAAACGAAGGTTTCGCGAAATTTGAGCATTTATTCCTTACAGTGTACTTAAAATTTTTAATAAATTCCGTTATGTTTTTCAGTTTCTTCTGTAAAGTAAACTAATTTAACAAAATGTTTTCTATTTAGAAATATTATTCAGTAGACTATTCATGAAGAAATATATTTAAATTTGCATTTACCATATGTGCCAGTTCGTGTGCAACGAGAATTGCCACTTTTAATTTGTGGGTCATTGATGAAGTATTATCAACCAACAAACTTTGTTCCTTGTAAGTTATTAATCCCCAGTTTTCCATACCATTGGCATCAAACTCTGGTAATGAAATAATATCTGGAATGAAATAAGAAGTTACAACTCATTTTAGAGTGAAAATGGTGAAATTCAAATAAATTAATTAACAAAAATTTTTTATATGAACCAATTGAAATATGTGAATTGATTTTTTGTGATTATTGTTATTTTCTTACCGTGCGTTCAACTCTTTCCCGGAAATCAGAAAAAGATAAACTTGAAACTTCTCAAAATAAATGTTTAAAAATAATACTAAAATTCTTCTGGCCCAATAGTTTTACAAATAAAGACATTTTATCAAAAGCTAATATCCTATCTGTTAAAGAAGAAATTTTAAAACGAGGATGGAGATTGCTCGGTCATATACTAAGAACAAATAGATACAATCCTGCAAATGTTGGAAGCTCATGGGGACCTGGCGGAAAGAGAAAAAGAGGAAGACCGAGATTAACATGGCAAAGATGCATTAAGGAAGATATTAGTGGAGCAGGATTAATTGGATGGGAAGAAGCTCGTTTTCAGCCAAAGACAGGAGTGTGTGGAGAAAAAGATTTAAGGCCTTCGTGACAGTTCGGCACAAAGGCCTTGATTATATATTTAAATATATTTAAATTATTTCAATTGCTTCATTTAATATTATGCTATTAACTATGAGACATTTTTGCTTTAACTGAATATAAAATTCTAAATATGAAGTATAAAATTCCTAGGTTCAAGAGTGATTTGATGAGTGAAGAAAAAAACATAATTTTTGGTATCAAAAAGTGCAATGCGAAACGATATCATTTATTTTCAGATAATAAATTATTCCATTTCGTTTACTGTGGAAATATGGGTAGGCAATTTATTTTTGTTATTCATTGAAATCGTTGCAGATAATAAATTGAATCGAATTATTTTTATTTTTCTTACTGCTCATTAAATCTATTATAAGCATAACCAAAAATATCCAATTTTTCTTAAAAAAAATTCGAGAAACAATAAGCAGTTGTTGAAGAAGGTTATTCATTTTAAAGAAAATTTTAATACCTGAAGCAAAGGAATGTAAGGTTTTTTTACCTGAAGCAAAGAAATGTAAAAATGTAATTATTTGTATTATGCAAAAACATTTTGTTTTAATTCATAGTAACGGTATAGTATAGCTTCTTAATATTTTCAATTGAAGAATGAGTTAGAGATGAAAAATATTTCTTTCCTTCAATATTCATTCATGAATTATTTGATTTTGGGGCTAAATGTATCAAAATATTATTGAATGTTATGATAAATAACTATGTTAGTAACTTCTTGAAAAAATGAAACAATATTATGTTAAATTTCTAATTAACTAGTTATTAAACATAGAGTTGCTATCTTTATAATTACTTACCAAGTTTCTTTAAAGGATAAGATACATTCAAGTAGTTTTCGAAATAAGTCAGTATTTTGCTTGTCCAATTTAGAGCTGCTTCAATTTTATCGACTGTGTCTTGAGATGCATACGCTCTTATCTGAAAATGACAAAATCAAAAATAAGTCAAATTAATAAATTCAGAACTTTTTAATTATTTAATTATTTAAGGATGGAAATATAATTCAAATTGCGTTAAAAAGTTAGCAAGTAAGTTCTTACGAGAGTTACTCACAATTAATCTCAATTTTTATTGGCCGTTAAGACTTTATCGTTAGGAGTTAAAAAATGTCGAATTACCGAAATATAAATATTTCTAAGAGCATGTATGTGATTAAAAATAATTTAAAAGGAATATTGAGGTTTCGCCAAACGTGTGTTTAAAGTTCATTATATTGAATTATTTCGAAGTAATTTAAAAGAAATGTTTAAATAAATTGGAAAAAATATTTATTTTGACGAAAAAATGAACGTTCTTCATTTTGAGGTAAAAATAGTGCTGTAAACATCGTGCTAAAAATAGTGCTAAAAACATCCTGTAACTTTATATATCGTTCATAATAAACAAAAATATAATATCCTTACTCATTTCTTTGCCTTAAAATCAATTTCTGTACAAAATTTAATCTTCACATCGATGAAGTTAATTTTGCAATTGAAAAACTTATTTTATATCTCAAGCAAGAAAGCAAAATATTTATGACATATGATGACTTATATTCAATGACTTAGATTGTATAATTGAATATTTATAAAAGTTTCTTTTTCTTTGTAAAAATATTAAATAATATTTATTCTATTTTTGAATAATTTAGTGCATTTTCAGCATTTTATTTCGATGTACTATTAATTTCAGCTTGACATAAAAGAGTCTGAAATAGAAAGTTTTATTTAGTGGATTTTACTGTGTTTTGTTAAAGAGTACTCAAATTTGATGTTATTTTTACAATAGGTTCATTTATCATGTACATAAATTCCCATGACTATTTAAATATAAAATTTAGTTGCGTAAAATTTCATAGAATTTCAAATTGAAAATGAATTATTTGTCTATAAGCTAATTCAGTTCAAAATTTTCAATTGTATTTATGGTAACTAATAAATCTACGATGTTTGTTAGGCAGAATAGTTTATTCAGTGACAATTATATTCGAGATGTGGTTGCAACTTGACTGAAATATATTTTATCACAAATTATTTGATTTAAATACGTAAGGTTGCATTAAACTTAAACTATTTTAGTATTTTAGTAGTATCTCTTTTTCTATCAGTTCCGATAGTGTTTTCAACCACATTTTTCGATGAGATCTTTGATTATTTTTGCCTTCTTTGCGCGTTTTACCTTTTCATATTGGCCACTTTATTTTAAAACAACCATTATATTTCAAACAAAGAAAGAGAGATGCAGCAAATATGCTTTTTACGCTTCTTTTTGCAAAATATCCAATATTCAAACAACATTTTTACGTTTTGAAATTTTTGTCTTACATTTTTTTAAATATCACTATATTTCAGATATTTTAAGTATTGTTAGCTAGTGTTTCAACCGATTATATTTCTGTTTATAATTTTTTATTTCATGTGGAATTCGGAACGCATTGTAAGTAGTTCATTGTAGCTGGTAATACTCCTATTTTCAAATTTGAGTTATGAACGCGAAATTGAAGGATGAGTTAAACTGTTGTGTTTTCAGATTTTATTCATCGGATGTATCATGTATGGTAATTACTGCATTTCTTTAATGCATTTGCTAATATGCATTTGTTTACATAATTATCACAAACAAAATAAAAATGTTTGCATTGCGTCTTGGTTCTTAACGAAAGTCGTGAGCCGTTAGAAAATTCTTAAAAAAAATTATTAAATAACAATTTATTTAATCGTTATTTTACCGTATTCAAACAAAACAGTCAAATTACCCGTAAATAAGATGGTGTTCAAACTGTTAACTAAAAGAAGAAACTGTTTATTAACTGCTTCCACTTAATACGGTTAAACAATCAGAATCCCACCTAATGAAGCTACTTAGTTCCAAGAAGATGTGAACATGTTATACAGGAGAGGACTAATCTGTCAATCTCAAGACTAACAAAATAGGTGTTTGAGGCCCAACAATATTTTCTTTATTCCCTTCTACACATGAAGAGTTTCCAGTACCTTGTACTTCCTAATTTGTGACCTTGGGTTATTAGAATACGATACTCTCATTCACGCATAAATGACGTCACCACAAAAGTGCTAAACTAACTCCACCGTCCCCCTTAATCTTCTTTTTACGGTTTTGACACCATACTAGTTTTGAATGGTTCAGAAACTGTATTGTTTTATATTCGAGATTTTTTAACCATACTAGTTGTAAATTGTTTCAAAACCATAACCGTAATTTTTTTTTTCAAACAAGAATTTCTTCTAATCAGATTTTATTTATAATAAGAGTAGACTAGAATTCGCGAAACATTGCTAAAACTAATAATTGAACACAACGACATTCTTTTAAAAAAGTATAACTTACCTTTATTCCATTATCTGTTAAAGTTTCTTTGTATTGGAAATCACAGACAATTATACACAATAGATAAGTAGACATCAATGGAGTTTTTTCAAATTTGGTGAGTTTTCTGTTATTTTCCAAGCCCATTTCAAGCTAGAACAAAATGCAATGATTATGTTGTAATGTCTGATTAAATGATTGAAATTATGTCTTAAATGCAGAGATTAAAGAGCATAGCTTTAAAATGGGTTACTGAATTAATAATTTTAATTTAGTTCTAATACATATGGCACACGATGATATTAATTTCGAGTTTCCGGACAGATATAATCTAAAATGATTAAAATTATTTACACTTACCGCAACTGGCATGTTGGAGATTGCAAAATGCGTTGAGTCGTGGAAGACACCAATGGAAAATGTCGCTTTAAATGAGGGTTCATCAAAACATGGAAAAGCTCGTCTAGCATAATTTGGGGCAAAAAATGTCATTGCCAGGTGTCTAAAGATACAATCATTGTTTTATTAATAAAATATAACTAAACACAAAGATTTTTTCCGCTTTGCTAATTTACGATTTAAATAATTTAGTGATATTCTATCAAAAAAACGAAGATTAAAAATTATTTGAATCGTTTGATTTAAGAGCAATTCAGTTTCTGTTCATAACTCAAAATAAAAAGAAAGAAAATCAGAAATATGAAAAATTTTAACAAAAGTAAACACTCTCAGTTATTAAAAAAATCCTACACTTAGATTTATCTACGAAATGTTTTTTCGTTCTTTTTTATCATATTTTGAAGAAGAAAAAAATAACGATTACTATGTAATGCACCTGTCCCTTTTAAAAGGAAGCCTGTAATTAAAAAAAAATAATAACACGAAAAACGAGTTATAATAATTCTGAAAACCAAATACAAATATAACAGAATCAACGGGGACCAACTGCAAAAAATCATACAGAATAATTCAGATCAAAGAGAATTATCTTTCATTGCGTAAAAAAGTATGATAAAGAATGTATTAAAATGTATCTTCGTTTCTGGCTCTATGAGAACATCAAAAGGCTAAGTTATTTTAATCGAAGCGCTTTGGTAATGATTTTAGTAAAAGTGACCATAAAATATCGTTTAACTGTATGTAATAAAATAATGTAAATGTAGTAAAATTTGGTTATTTTTTCATGACGCTTTAGAGAATGTCATAACAATTATTGTTCGGAAAAAATTCACTTTTCAGTTTTGTATTTTTTGCTAAATATGTGACAATAAGAGCTATAATTCTGAATGCCAGAACTTCTGTCAGCCCTTAATACGTGAAAGCAAAAAATACCAAATGAATTGTACAAATACCTTATATTTGGTTTTTATTTAAGAAAATTATATTATTATTATTATACGGGAAATGTCATTATACTGTGAGGAATTTCTATGAGAAATTTTTCGCAGTGTTAATTTTTTGCTCCACTATCGAGCTCGAAGACGAAAACAGAAACCTCCAATCTAGATCGCTAAATCATAGATTATAGTTGGCCTTTACCATCTTTTCTCGAATGTTACTGACGTGCCACATGCGATCAGCATCATCACTATCATCATTCCTGGAAATCAATAGGACATAAATCAACTGAAATGATACGATGGTCGATATTTTCATCCTTTCCATTTTCTTCCTGAAGGACCCACCTTCATACGGGAAAAAGTGTAGTTTCTTCTGAAAAATTTTTAACTTTTGAAGAATCTCAACATGATATTCCTTACAGCAAGCATCTAAACCAAATTATTCATTCAACGGTCAAGTGACCCACGCCGACTTATTGTTGACAACATCAGTTAACTTGGTCAAACGAATTAGTTTTCAAAATTAAAAAATACACTACTTCACATGCAAAATATCCCGATGTAATTGAAAATTTACAAAAAAGGATGTATAATCTCTTCACATTTGCAATAAGGCAATTTAAACGAACTTTATAAGTTAAAATATGTAATTACAAAAAATGCATCTTGAAACTTCAAAAGTATAAAAATAAGGAGTAATTCAGGAGTAGAAAGGAGAAACTTCAAAGTGTAAAAAGACTAGTACATAGTTCTACGTGTAATAAGACATTAAAAATAACTGTGTGTCAATTTTTATCATATATATTTTTTTCATACCTATTAACCCTGCTGTTATCAAGAGAATCTCATTAAAAATGCTTCATGGGAAAAAACTGCGGTGTTTAGAGTAAATGTCCTCAACAATGCACATCCTCTACAATACACATCAAATTTTAATATCCTCTTAATGATTTTTAAGCAGTTGAAAATTGTCTGACAAGATTCTTTTCTTTCCATCGATATAGATTATTTTACCATGCTAGCTAAACAATAGACTTATCTAGGGAGAAATTTCCTCAAATCACCGAGGATTATTTTTTGTTCGCGTATATCGCAAATTATATTTTTTAAACATGATAAGTTATATAATAAATGGAATTCGTAAAAATTTATGTAAGTATAATTTCCTGTCATAAAACAAACATTAGGTGTAAAGTGTTTTCTTTCTGTTATGAGCTAGTTACGGTTCTAGTTAGCGGGAAAAAAATTTATCATACAAAGAATTAAGCGTTCTGATAGGCATCAATTTTAAACAAGAACTGATACCCAAACATATTTAGGGAAATAAAATAATCCAATTTCATTTGAAAGCACAAAAAATATTTATTATTTTTAAGTAGAGCAGAATTCAGTGATTTAATTTGAGTGGTCTTATTCAGAATTATATGAAACAAAGATTTAACATTCGAAACTAGGAAAAATTCTTGATTAATAACATTGGCTACTCTTTAGGCATTTTCTCATTATATGTTTAACTTTTAGTTTCATTTTTGCTTAAACTTAATTCTTTAATCCGTCATTGTTTAATTTTAACAGTAAAGTACGTATTGTCGAATGAATTTATCTTAAAACTGGTATGGCATAGTTTGAACAGTCTCTTTTATCACAGATTCTACTTATACTTTTATTTTAACTCCAATTATATTTTTTATTATTATAAAACTTATAAAGATTTAAACAAATAACTTAAACTAAGAATTTAAGGAAAAATAATATGATTTCATTACATGCCTGATGGAATATTAGAAATGGTATAAAATATTTTACGTTTATATTCATTGAGATTTTTATTAGGAAGTCATAATGAAAATTCCTAATACATTTCTCTTACATTTTCATGGAATGTATAGATTATTAATAATAATTTCTCCTTGTAAACTCATTCTCTTGATACAATTGCAAGTTTCACCACTAAAAACTACTGTAAAAATAGATTTAATTAAACATTATGATTTTTAAGTTACTTATCTATATATATATATATATATATATATATATATATATATATATATATATATATATATATATATATATATATATATATATATATATATATATATATATCAATTTGGACAATTCGGACCAAAAAATTTCTTCAAGTTTAAAGTCTTCAAAAAAATCTAAACTTTTTTTTGTATACTTCTTTAGCTGCACTTATTAATATCTTATTGACAGCAGTGTAGTTTATTGACATTTGCTCGAGAAAAAAAATAAAATGGAAATTCACCAAATCTTGACTACCAGGAAAATGACATATTACCTTAGAAGTTTAAAAAATAGTCATTTTAAGTTGATAGTAAGTAACTCAACTTAATCCTTTATGTTAGATGGACTATAAATTGCTTAAATTAATTCCTTTTATCCACTGTAGAAAGAAACAAAAAAAATTTTGTTGCTGATATGTGCAGAATAAAATTGTGTATAATAATCAATCATTAAATAAATAAATAACTTTGATTACATCCAAGCATATTACAATCATACATAAACTTGGTTTTAGGTTAATATTTGTTTTCTCTTTTTACAGTATTAGCAGTTAAAAAGAATTTCTGGTAACACTCCAATATCCTGGCGTTCATAAGCCAGGAAAATGACGGCTAGGATATTGACAAATTCGACAGTTTATAGCATACAACTTTATTTTAATTTAATATTTTGGCCGAAGACGTTTATATTCTGAAGAAAACAACAGTATTTCTTAAAATAACTCAGGTAAATCTATGTAGTTTTTGTTATTAATGATTTCAAGAAGCCAGGAAAATGACAGCATAAAAACCTACTCACCTTGAAAAATTTTTTGAATTAGATTTTGAGCCAGAAAATTTGTTCTTTATTCATGCAACAAGACATGTTCAAATAGGAGGGTA
This sequence comes from Parasteatoda tepidariorum, assembly GCF_982258835.1. NCBI lineage: Eukaryota > Metazoa > Arthropoda > Arachnida > Araneae > Theridiidae > Parasteatoda > Parasteatoda tepidariorum. The sequence goes on along the minus strand of NC_141760.1, from coordinate 39,500,321 downwards.
TCTAATCAATCCATTAACATAAGATATTGATTCCTGGCGCTTTCTATTTTGATTATAAATCACTAAATAAAAGTAGCCAGGAAAAGGACAGATTTTCATGGGACAAACAAATTATTGACAGAAAAAATTATTTTAAACGAAGTTTTAGTAAACAATACTCTCTGCGTATATTCTAGAAATGCTTACGTAGGATAAGATAAAAAAAATTAGATATTGAAAAATGTATAGGAAGTTTTGAAGCTAGTTATTATTGGAAATATTGTTTGGGACTTGCCAGGAAAATGACATTTTGATATTCAATAAAATTTTTTAAGTATACAAAACAGTCAATGCTAGTGAAAAGTCAATTCAAAATGTTAACAGCAATGCTATTTATTAATTTTTTCTTAAAAAAAGTTCGTCTAGTATTATAGTATTTGATTTTGGAGCAAGAGACAGTGAATTTCATGTTTCGTGAGAATCACCCACATATATATATATATATATATATATATATATATATATATATATATATATATATATATATATATATACTATATCTCTTGTCATTATATTTTATTTTTTTCCATATTTTCTCAATTTTTTTGCTTATTTTATGAGTTCTATATACTTGCAGCTTATGCGCAGTTAATAAAACTTATTAATTATTTTCGTTTTTCTCTTTGTTTTTTTGTGCTATATATATTATATATATATCTGTGTGTGCGCGTATGCCCATATGTACGCTGGTGTAAGAAATTAAGAGAATTTGCAGACTTGGTCGTTTATCTCAAGAACTACTTCGCCGATTGATTCGAAATGAAATTAATAAAATTTGATTCGTGCATATATTGATACAGTATCAAAACAAAGTATCATTCAACAATTGTAATACACACTCATACTCGTGCATAATGCGCGTTGGAGTCGGAAAATATGAAACAGCAGTTGCAGCTTGATTTCATACATGAAATAAGGCAGTTTATCATTTCCTGCGGCAGTCGGCCTGAATTATCCTCTGTCAATTTCATACCTTCCAACTCCAACGAGTATTACGCAAGATCCTGAGTAATTCGTCTATAAATGATAAATTTAAAGTAAGTAGCCATACCTTTTGTCATTTTTGGAATAGTCATATTCTTCTCTGTATAATCCTACACCATACTCATAAATACCATTAAATTCAAAGATCAAAATATACTTTCCTGTTCTTATTTCATCCTTGGTTTCAATGATATAATTGTCCATTCCAGATTTAAATCTTCTTTTGATGTTAAGCATTTTACGTTGCTCAATATCATATACTTCCGAAATAGAAATTTCCAATCCTCTTTCATGTACAGTAAAGTAGTTTGTAGGTCTAATAACGCTAACAGTGATATTCACATCACCGTTGAATTTATCAGATTTAATGCTTGGATTAAAAACTATATCATAATGAATAGGCACAATGCTTCGAGGAAGTCTGAAGGAGTCAGTTGATTCTTTCATTTCCCAGATATGGGATTCATCTCTTGAAGAAGCAATAGTAGGAAAATAATCAGTAAATAAAAGCACTATACCAATCACAAACGTGTTGCAGAAACTTTTGTTTATGAAATTTGAAAGCATCTTCAGTCGGTTGAAATTAATAACTGTATATTCTTTAAACCTCGGTATAAAAAGCTGAAGATTTCTCTTTCAGTAACACCTATTCAATGAATTCAACATTTTCTTTATAAGTTTAAAATATCATCATATGTATATTTAAAAAAGTAGCTTGAAAATGTTATCACATTAGGATTTTTAAAACAAGAGAGGTATTTGAAATGAGTCTTTATTCTGGAAGATAATTTTTTCATTTCACAAAAAAGCGTTTGTCAACTTACGATAAAGAACGAGATAAAGAGGATATGTATGCAGCTGCTATAGTATATAAAACGCGTCGCTGGCTGTAAATAATAGGATGGATTTCAAACGTGCACTCATAAACTTTGAAGTGTAGAACGTCAGACGACAAAGGAAAAACATTCGGAGAGCAATTTTTTTTATTACAGGAGAGTAAATTAAATAATAAATGACACTGGAAACAATTTTTTTCGTTGCATTTATACAAATAAATTGATCTTCCCTAATTCGTGTGGGGGATTTCAATTCTGAAATTAGTTTTGCTACTAAAGCTACAGATTTCTAATGACATTTTCTGTCCGTTTTTTGTCGAAAGGTGCAAGTTTAAAAACGTTAAATATAACAGGGGGTCGCGTAAGCGTTACGGTACATTTCTAGGGGAGTTAGATCACATCATTAGGATTGAATTTAATAGGAATCCATGCCCTGAACTTTCATCCTACCCGTGTAGGGGCGCTTCTCTTGTTATGACTATGCCCTTTTCAGAATCACACGAAGAAACAGTTCATAACAGGGAAGCGCTCTCAGCGATGCAATAACAATAGCAATTAACAATATATATATATATATATATATATTGTTAATTCACGTAAACGTAATTAAAACACAATTTCAGTCTATTTTGAAAAGAGCAACATCTACCTTTATTTACAAACGACTACTAACTAAAGTGCTGCCATGCAGAGACAACTAAGTTCTTTTACTTATTCTCGTTACTAGGTTAATTACAGGCGTGCAACATCCTCCCTGTTTTCATTTCATTTAAGATATTGATTGTTAAACGACTTACCGCATATTCCACATCTTCATTCGAAGTATCGTCTGTCATGTTGTTAATTTCAGTTGAGAAACGAGTTATGTTACTTCGAATAGTTTTTCGTTTCCGCTTCAATTGCGACACTTGTCCTTCTTTCGTCGACATTTTTCTTCCGTTTAGATCAAAGTTTGCTATATTAATAGTTTCGTAAAAAACTTTTGCCGTAATTCGTAATAATTTTTGGCGTAGTTCCAAGTCGCTGATTCGTATGAGTATTTCGCACCAGATGTTAATTCACGTAAACGTATTTAAAACACAATTTCAGTCTGTTTTGAAAAGAGCAACATCTACCTTTATTTACAAACTACTACTAACTACTACTAACTTAATCTCTTTCAAAGGTTAATTACAGGCGTGCAACATATATATATATATATATATATATATATATATATATATATATATATATATATATATATATATATATATATATATATATATATATATATATATATATATATATATATATATATATATATATATATATATATATACATATATATATATATATATATATATATATATATATATATATATATATATATATATATATATATATATATATATATATATATATATATATATATATATATATATATATATATATATTCAGTCAAAATTTTCAGTTTTGTCTCTTAGCGGTTTAAGCATTAATGTCTAATTTCGTCATAAAGTGATATTTTGATTAACATCTTTTGTGAGAACTAAGAACTGAATAAGTTTACCTTAATAATACTAATTATGATTAAAACATTCAAAGCTTTCTATAACAGTTTTACCCAACTATAATTTTAAGCAATTCATTACAATTTATCTACAGCTTCTTACCTCATTATTGTTTCAAAATAGCTATATACTTTAGATTTCATATCGCAAATCTGTATTTATATAGTAGTTTTATATGGTAAATCGATTTTTTTCAGTAATAAATTTTATATTAAAATATTTAAATTAATAGCTGATTTAAGAATGTCTTAAGCATCTAATTTTGTCTTAAAATATTTTTTTGTGAAATCACTGTATCACAAATTTGAACTTCCTTTCTGTTCTTAATATAGAACTATATGATTATTTATAACGAACAGTGTATAATTCATAAATTAAAGTCAAAATGATATCTCACGTACCATTTTTGCCTAAGAAAAATAACCAATATCTTAGTCAATTTTTGAATATTTTGCTTCTCAATGCATCTTGACCCTCAAAATGTCGGAAATGTAGAAAAGCCATTTGTTTCAAAGATTGCCAAAATAGACGGTGTTCGCCAAGTTGGCAACTGCCACAGTATCAATGAAAGCTTCATTCTTGTTCTTGTAAGTTCTTATCATGTGAAGTTAAAAAAAACGTCAATTCACTCAGTAATGTTAAAAAAAAGTCTTTCAGTAAAATGTACTCTAATAAAATTAATTATTCTTCAAAATAGCTAACAAAAATGTCATTCCTTTTTAAAAGAACAATTCTTAAAACAAAAATTGCTATTAAAATGGGGTCAAACTTACCAAATAAAAAAAAACTGTTTTTAAATACAATTGAAAAAAGTTTTAAGAAAAACATTTTTCCAGCAAAAAAATGGATATGTTAAATGTTGCCTTCAAAATCATCTAAATGCAAATTGAAAACAAAATAATCCACGTAAGCGTCTTTTGAGAGAGGAAAATAAATCATCTGTCATTTCATTTTGCGTTCCATTTCGAATTTCTTCAAAAGAAAAACTAAGCCATTACAATTTTTACTTTCAAGATAGACTTTTTAGCTGAAATGTTTCTATTTCTTTTGTTCTAAAAAAACCATTTTATAAATTTTGAAAAAGAAAATATTTCTTCAATTCAATGATTTTTTTCTTATTTGTGGTGACTTTAATGGGCTATTTTATTTTTCATTTTTATGTATTTTCAACTAATTTATTTTCTTTTACTATTTTCGAGATTTAAAATCCACTAAGTTATTTTTGAAATACATTCGTGTTATTTTAATCAATAAAAGAAAGTATTTAATTTAAGACACAATGCGGCATTAAAAAAATATTTTTTCGATATTAAGATTTTGCTAATATAATATTCTTAGGAAAGATTTCGCCGCAAACTAAACGTCAATTGATTATTTTTAGCTTGTCGTTACACTACTCACTACAGCCGTTTTAAAGTCTATAAGTGAAAAAATTTTTATTATGTCGAAACGTTATGTCGAAATAGTTGTTAAAACGTGATTTCATGTTCTTTATATCGTCATCCATTGCGTCGTTGTAAAATCTGTTAAATTACCTGTCTAGCTGTATTAAATGTTTAGAAACAGTATTTTTAAATGTTCAAGAAACATTGCTATGAAATGTATTCTTGTTCAGAATTCTGCTCTTCAAAAATATGCATCCAGGAAAGGGCTATTCCCTTTGCCCCCTCGTTGCCATGCAACTGAATTACGATAGTGTTCTGAGTCATAGACCCAAATTGAAAACTGAAATTTTGAAACAATTTGTATTTTTTAAGGGATGTTTGAAATTTCAGAAACTGTGACTTGTCATTGTTATGCTTTCTGTGGTGAGCGATTCCCTCCTCCCCATCCTTTGCTACATATCACTGAATCACATTACAGTTTTGTGTCATTGAAATATATTAACTGCAGAAATTTTGCCAATGTAAACAGTGCGCCGAAAAAATAAAAAAAGACCAACCTGAATAACTTTGGATCTAAAGATCGGATCTTCACGTTCTAAGGCTCAGTCTCAATGATTCAAGGGGGTGACCTCAAGCCTGCTAATTAATTAATGCAGACGATAATTTCAGTTACGAACTCAGACACAAAAATGTTATCTGAATAGACATGCATTTCTCAACAGATTCGGATTTCTGGCCCCCAAACTTTAGTGGGTAGTCGCAATCTGGGAAGTATGGTCCCCATAGTTTGGTCCGCACAGGATTCCAAAGTTTGGACCCTTTATGGATAATTTCACTTTTTGCGTATTTTGCCATGTCTCAAAAACTTTTTAAGCGAATTGAACAATTTTTGCACACAATTATAAAATTCGTTTATTCAAAGAAAATTCCTTTGCAAGAAACAACTTTTAGTAAATATTTATTATTTTTTATGATTGTATTTAAGAATAGTCTAAGAAAATTTGAATTGTAAGTATACAATTTTTGGTATCATTTTAAAGAATGTAATTTCACATAGCAAAATACAAAATTTGAGCAAAATAGAGTTCCTGAGAAGGTCCTGAGAAATCGAATTTTAAGAATAAGGTCATTAGATCAAAAGTTATTCTGTGTTCCGTTATTTTCTGGAGCACTGTACATAGATTTTTATTTCATGCTGAATTTTAAAAACTTTGAAAATGTCTCGTGCCATTTCCTTCTTTCTATCTTCATTCCCATATATTTTGACAATCCGTGAAAAGTTGCAAATTATTTCTTCCAAATCTATGTAGTACATCTTCATATCAGATTATAGAACTGTTATACTCGATAAAGTATACTAAATCGAACCTCGCATAGTTTGCGTTACCTAAGTCTTATTAATAACGCATCTGAAAGCAAGGTATGGTAAATTTATTACATAAATGAAGATTAATTGGCAGCGAAGGAATAATCATTTATCAAAATTGGACCCCATTGGTCTGTGGTGAAAGTAAACATTGCGTGTAACTGGATACCTTTTGGGCATATATTAATCATGAGAGAGACATGGATAAGTTAATATTTAAGAGGAACAAATAACAGGAATGCATATTTCTAACAGGTCTTAGGATGCGTTACTTTATCATTTATTTGTCTTGAGATTCACGTTTAGAAATTGTGCATAGATTACACGTTGGTGCGTGGAAAACCTAATGTTCGAAAGGATTAACTAATGCTGAAATTCGCTTGAAAATTGAAATTAAAGGCGGGGTGTAAAATATAGCTCTTCTTTGAATATTGGATGCGGGGAAATCTTAAAAATAAATTACTTCAAGGAAGTGCTTTCTCTAACTATTAGGGTAAACCAAGTATTATAGTTAGTAGATGTTTAGAAGCAGGTGCGAGTGTTTGATATTTTGATGAGTGAACATAATTTAATAAGTTCGTGTTCTATTAAAGATTTGGATGTTTTATGTTGCTTCGTTTATTTAGCCAGACTGCATATTAATATTATAATACTTTCTAGAATATTGGAATGTTTTTGGTTACTTTTTTTAAAAAATTCTACATCTCGTTAAAAATAAATAATGGTCTTTTTATTCCGTGTTTTTTTATGTGTTAATAAACAACCTTTGTAAGTAAAAATACAATTCTTTTTCAATATGGATTTTTATTATTTTAGATATTCGTTATTCTTAATTATAATTCATATTAATCTTAATTGTAATATAAGATCTTAAATTGCAATTCGTTTTAATTATTATAATTCGTTATAGATCTTAAAAATTTAGATTTAATTAATATGTACTTTAAAATAAATTTCAGTTTTATGATTGTACTGTTGGTATTCAATGTTAGTGATATTTTGTTCTGCGATCATCAATAAAATATTGAATTTTTTGAAAAAGAAAAACTCTCCGATGTATTGAATAATTCGTACTGTATCGATAGAAACATTTATTATTATTATTTGGTCTTTCATTTTCGGATTTGGAAAAGTAACTCAACGTAGAATTTTTCAGAATCTATGTAAATTGAACTATAACATTTTGTATGCGGTTTTAAAAATTCATTTTATTTTATTCGTTAATTGGTCAAACTTTTTATCAAATTGTGTCAACTTTTATTGGATAATGTTAAAAACTTTTAAACATGGTTCCTCGATAAAACTAACTAAAAGTTTGGTAAAGGTTTAGTAATCTCATTCATCTGAATTTTGAAAAATCAAGATGTTTTTTTTTTTTTTTAAACTATTAGTTTGATTTAGAGTTAGGTATTTTTCTTTAAAGAGGGGATTCGAAATATGAAAAAAAATCACCGTATCATTAAACTAATCTCGATAACTTGCTAATCAATATTTTAATATCTGGTTTTTGATTAATGATTATTTAGTACAAATTAAATTTGTAATTTTAACAGAAATTAGGAAAATTTTAAGAAATTATGAAAATTATTTAAGAAAAAATTTGCTTTACTAAAACTTTTAATTTTAAAGTGTCTTTATTTCTTGCCAGATGGCACCACCTGTTCTTCTTGGAATATCAGTTTGAGAATGAAGCTTAAAAAACAAAAGTACTCGCATTGATCAAGCATTTCAGCTTGCACTAGTGATCCACGAAATAATTATTTTTGAAACAGTTTCGGGTATTGTTAATAAAACATCTAGATTTAATTTTAAAATCAGTTAAGGTCTTTAATTAAAAAAAGCGGAGAATGGAATTGGATAATTAAAATGTATTTTACAAATTCAATTGTAAAATTTAAAAAAAAAAATATTCAATAGAAATAAAATGGTCGAGGAAGAGAGGAAACGAAATTTGATTATCTTATGGTACTATGAAAATAGTCATAATAATTAGACTTTTCATTACATATTATTAAGAATTTGCCAGAAAAAGAAGAAAAAGATACAGTACAAATTTGGTCCTCTTTTTGACCTTTGAGTAGATTGGTACTGTAACAAAAACATATGCTTGTAAGAAATAAGCGAAAAACGCTCAAAAATTTATACTTTTGCTAAAGAACTAACATCATTACTCTTGCTTTTTTCAAAAAAAAAGAAAAGAAAAAAAGAAAAGGAATAAAAGAAAGTTTTTTTCCTTCAATCAGTTCTCATTCATTCCATTGTCCGACTCTTTCTATTTTTATGTTTTATTCTTTTATTTATTGTTTGATTTTTCCAGCTCGTTGCCAAAGCAATAAATATTTTCTCCACACAAACCATATTTTTAAATTCTTGACTTCCTTGTGATTATAAAGTAAAATCTTCTCTAACAGAAAGGAGACTAAAGATTTTAGGATAATCCATCTGAAATTTATTGTTTATAAAACCAACTTATGAAAAGTTGTCATGTTTAACTATTTATTTTTAATTATTGTTAAAAGAAGCAATAGAAAAGAATTTTTGAGGAAGTTTTATTCCAATTTTTGAATCAGATTCATAAATTCTTTGTTAACATAATCCTAGTTGTCACATAAATAGCTGTCAGCTAAAACTTAAAAAGGATTCCATCTAAGTATCGAAAAACATCGAGAAGTTATTCTTTCATTGGAATTCCTAACAGCTTTAACATATATTTGACAGAAAATATTTGATCTTTCTCGTTCAGTGAAAACATATGAGATTTTCACCAAATATCGATGAAATATTTCATGCTTTTATGAAAGAGTAAAACGAAATTCCGCCAACCCTCGTAAATGAGACGTCACTTTCAATACTCTGAAATATCGAAGTGTGCCAAGGGGAATTCAAGATCAAAAATTTTGTCATTTTAAGATTTTTTTTTCGAAGATTTTAGTGAAATTGGCTTTATTTCTTGAGGCTGTAAATTTTTGTTAAAGGTTTATTTTGTTTTTGTTTATAAAGCTCAAGTTAGATTTTCCATAAATCACTACTTGTGATTGTTTAACAGTTTTTGAATTTGGATCATAATTTATGAATTGTTACGCATTTTAATATAAAATAAACATAAGTGCTTTTATTAAAAAACATTGTATTTTTCTTAATTAAAATATCTAGTAATTCAATTTATATCTAGTAATTCAAAGTTGTGCTTGGGAAGTTGTTTTCCTAACCCTTAGACGCAGTATTTAAAAAGGACACCGGTGTTGATTTTAAATACTTCTTTTTCTGACCCTCTAATTACAAGCAAAAATATATTTTGGTACTTTTTTAATTAAATTTTTTTTTTGTTAAATGCTTATTTTTTTGTTTAGAAAGGACATGTTAGATTTTCTACAAATCAATGCTAGTGATTGTGTAGCAGTTTTTAATTTTTAATAATAGTTTATAACTTTTTTATAATAATTTTTGAATTGTTACGCATTTTAATATAAAAAAATACATAACTGCTTTTAATAAAGAAACATTGTATTTTAATTGAAATAGTATCTATTAATTCAAAGTTGTTGGCGAAGTTATTTTCTTAACTCTTGGACGCAGTATTTAAAAAGGACACTGTTATCCTTTTAAATACTTTTTTCTGACACTCTAACTACAAGCAGAAAAATATTTCTGCATTTTTTATTATAAAAAATAGTCTAATAATTAATAAAACAAACATATTGGATTACCGGAATTATCTTTGCGCTAAGATATAAAATTCAAAGTCCAAAAAAAGTAGTTTGATTTCTTTTTATTTATATTCAAAAATGTATTAATGATTGATTTTGTAAATTAAAGAAATTTCAAGGATGAATAACAGTTTCGATTAGATTTAAATAAATGCGAATTAGTGCAAACTGGAGAAAAGATACTGCTTGGAAGAGAGCCGTGTATTGAAGATTTCACATTTATAAGCGTGGAATTACGTTTAACGCAGATTTATAGTCGTGGAATTTCTGAAAACATTAAGGCACTGATAACTCAAGAGAAGACGTTAATATAGATTTACTGATATTTTCTTAAAAAAAATGTTTTTTTACTGAATTGAAGTATAAGAAGTAGAATATTACAAGGTTAAATGTGAGTCAAATATCATTTAAAAAACCTTGTGGAAACTAACCGAATTTTTTTTTAACAATCTTACTGAATTTTCTACAAAGCTTAAGAACAGAGCAGCAGTGGTACAAGGAATAGAGCCCCTCCCATTGAGGTGACTGAAGGAGAATCATAGGAATTTTGCTCTCGGCTCGTTCCGACCACAGTGCTGACATAAAATATCCTCAGTGTTAGATAGATCGTGGGTTAGAATCCCTATTGGAAAAAATTCCCGGTATAAAAAAATTTGTACCGGCTTATGAAACACCGGTTCCGGTATGATACTGGTTCCGGTATTATACCGGAACCGGTGTTCATAAGCCGGTATCAAATTTATTCCGGTATGATACCGGAACCAGTATAATATCGGGACCAGTGTTTCATGAACCGGTGTCACATTTATTCCGGTATGATACAGGAACCAGTATCATACCGAGACAGGTGTTTCATAAGCCAGTATAAAAATTATTCCAGTATGATATCCAGTAAAATGTATATATCTATAGATATAAATTTAAACAATCTAATTATAAAATTATGATTTAATTTAAATCAATTAACTTTGGCTTATATTTGTAATTGATAAATAAAATGGAATGCAAATAACACATATACCAAGTATTGTTTGAAATGCCGCCAAAAATAAATGAAATAAATCTAATTTGACACTGTTCATTTACTTTGAAATCAGACATTGTAAAATATAATTATATAGTTATGTTACATCTTGACCAATGTACTTGCTTGCTACTATAGATTTAAATACAAACAATTTTAATTTTAGATATATTTGATATTTAAATTATAGTTAACTTTAATCATTGAAACATAAGTGGTTAGAGTGGTAATAATAGCTACAAAAAGTTTACGCTAATAAAAGTTTAAGTTCTTATTAGCTTACCTAAATGATACAAGTTATTAACTAATGTAAATAAAAATTTTGAAATATTTTACTCTGTCATTCTACTGACATTTTTCTTAAGATTCCTTGACTTAAAGCACAATTTGTTATACTCATTTTCTATTTGAAATATTTAATTTTTATGATAATTTACTTATCACATAATATCTGAAAATTAAATTAGGAAAAAAAGTTATCGTCTACAAAAATTAAATCTCAAGAGCGCTGCTTATTTTATGAGCATCTGCTCATAAAATAAGCCTAAATTTTCGAAGGCTTTTCTTATTTCACAATTGGTGTGAACTCAACAAGATATAATTAATATAATAGTAATATATATACTGAATAAAAACACACAACACAAAATTAAAACTTTGAAACATTGAAAATGACATAATTTAATCTCTGTCTTCAAGAAGATATAAGAATTACACAATTACTAAATTGATAAACATTACCATAACAGCCTAAAAAATATTAATCTTTTTATAATCAAATGAAATCAACTTAGTCACATTGTAGTAGTACTTATAACATGAAGCAGCTGAAAAGTACTTTTAGTACACTTGTGTGCGAAATCTAAAATATAGCATTCAAATAGTTGATTGATTGATTCGCATAGTATAAATATTAGATCTTCCTTGTTGTGATTCATTTTTATTTTTCACAAACGCAACTGTCGCTTGCAGGCCTTAGCTGCGTCAACCATGCACTTTCTAACAGTCAATTTTCCAATCCATTTGATGTCACCTAACCGTCTAGTTGGAGGTTATCCGGCTGCGTAGGATCCTTCACTTTTCTTTAATATCGACCTCTTAGTAGAATTATCTGTCTCACTTCAATAAGAGCCAGAAACAATGTTTCCATTTAGAGCTCCTAATATAAACAAAATTTGAATTAACACTAAGTGTAGACTAAACAAGAATTTCAAAAAATCTCATTTTTAACATTGTAAGCCTTATCTTTTAATATTATGCTTTATCTGTTTATGCTAAATTTTAGATTACAATGTTGATTAAGTTAATACTTCAGATTGCAGTGTTAATTCCATTAGACATTTTTAACATTTGTATACTTTTTCCTAACTATTAAATTGACAGTAAAAATTATTAAATGAATAAAAATAGTAAAGAATTTTTTCAAGCTTTCAACTTCTTTCACATCATATTAATAAATAAATAGACAATGAAAAATGCTATAAATGTCAGTTAATTAAGGTTATATGAACTAAAAGCTTAATTATGTTAAATTTTTCATATGAGTATGATAAATTTTACCATGACACAAATAGGATGCATAGATTTTTCAGCTCATATGACACAATTAAAATTAGTAAAGCATTATGGTTATTATTTCTTTTTAATAATAATAATACTTTTATCAATAGGGTACTACATTTACTTCAATTTTTAATTAACTTTTATGCATTTTAAAAACTCAGAAACTAGCTGTTACAAATGTAAATAACTTAGACAAAGACCCAGAATGCCCAAAAAACAGATATCATGTATGCGATTCTTACAAAATAAAAATAAAATATGCATGCATATTAATAAGATTTTGGATATTCAGGGAACTGTTCAATCATACATTTTAAAAAAATTCATTGCCCACAGTAACATAAAAAAACTTCAATATTTAATCTTATTATTAAGATCTTGAAACATAATACCATAGAAATTTGATACTATTTTAATAAGATTAAATTAAACCTTACTTTGGTTCAAAATAAGTATAATAAAAAGTTAAATACATTATAATAAAAAATTATTAATTTACGGGATGATAATTATTTTGATAGTATATAAGGTAGCAGAAAATTTGAAAAAAAAAATTGGTATTACAGTTATATATGATCTAAAATTTAAACAATGTATGTTGTTAATTTACAGATTAGCTACTGAAATATACAGACTGTAAATAGAAAAAAAAGATTAAAATAAATTATCTTAAATTAAGAATAAACAATTATCTAAATTATATAGACTAATTTATACAGAAAAACAATTTTTCAGAATAACTATTAAGTATGAGAAATACAAATGCAAATACTACTTATTTTTCAACTACTATAACCAATCAATTATAAATATATTCAAATATTTCAACTGGCTTATTGAAACTTAGATCAACACGACAATAGTGAGAAAACGTAATGGTCCACCAAAATTTTATTATTTTTGTAATTTGACTGAGATTTCTAATTATGGGAAGTTGATGTCTAACATAGGTATCGCTCATACTACCCACTTCTTGATGACAACACAAAAGAATTCACAAACGCTTACATCATGAAAACACATTACCAACCTACTTTTTAGAGTGACTCCATGCATAAATTTAAGTATGAATGATCTGAAGTAACTTTTGTCCATTTTAGTTACAGTACAATAGTTTTTAAACAGTTCAGCTTATAACTTCGTCAAAAGGTTAACATTTTAATTCATTATCATGACAAAGCACATTAAAGGCTTTAAACAAATAAAATTTGAACATAAAATTAAAAATTGAACTATTCAGAGGCTGAACTCAGAAGTAAAAATATTGAAACATTTAAATTTGCATATAATTTTTACATTCATTAAAATCTAAGAAGCATTCAGTTCTATTTTATAATTAATTTGTAACTATAACATGAAAACTTACAAAAAGGATTCACTTATTAACAAACTTATTAACAATTTATTAACAAACTGAATATCTTTATATAAACTTCACTTTTAGGTACAAAGATAAGAATATAATGAATTCAGGACTGCCAACTACTATGTTTTTAGCAAAATGTTTTACAGATATTGATAACTAAAACTTTCAGAATTTTGGAAATTTTGCAAACATCTCAAAAGCATCAATAAAGAGAAATTAAAACAAAAACATTAAAGAACAGGACCAATTTAAAGAGTATATCTTGCAGCCATCCCAGGCAAATCTCTACTAGTCTTTCTTTTTTAAATAATAAATAAAATTTGAAATCTTAAAATCTTTTAAGCATCTTGACAGTTGTAGCTGGTGCAATGGATCCTGACACTGAAATATCCCTAAATGTAGATTTATAAAGGATAAAATAATTATCGAATTTAAAAAAAAAATTCTATAATAGTTTGCATGTTGAATATGTCAAGAACAAGAAAAACATACCTCTATTGAAATAAAAATATGCTGTTTTCCAAATCATTTCTGAAAAAAAAAATTATTTAGAAATTATACAATTACAAAATATATAAACGCCATTAACTAGGTAGTAATATCAAATTTTTAAGTATTCACTGCTTTGTTTTTAAAATGTTATTTTAGTTTTACTGAAACTTCATGGTACCAACAGTTAATGAAATATAATTCAAATTAAATGCCTTTAAATAAAATTAAACATTAAAAATAACAAAAGAATTTGAGAATAACACTTAATATATAATGCGAAGTTTCCAAATATTATATACAACAAAACAAATAATAAATTTGTCGATAACGGTGATATTAATGAGAATTTATGTAAAAACATGTGGACAAAGTGTATCAATTAAAGTTTCATTAAGAACCAAAGGAAAAAAAACATTTAAAATACTTTCTTCTCATGCAATGAACCCTATAACAAATGCACATGCAGTAATAATTCAAGAATAATATATATGTCTTGATTACTTAAAATGTAAATATTACTGAAGCATATGTTTTAACATTATTGTAACTACAAAGATGAAAATAAAAGTAAGAAATAAAGAGAAAATTACACTTACTAAAATATAACGCCATTCTTTCCACGATGCTTCCATGATGTCTAATTGTAAACAACAGTGGTTGACTGTGAAGTTCAGACAGATAAACGGAAAGAACTTGAAAAACTGAGCTGTATAGATCAGCTAGCGTGATATAGATTTAACGAACGAATTCATCGATTCACGCTAGCTCGATAGATTTAACGAACGACTAAAAGTCGATTCTCGTCTTTTCGTGGTTCCCATTCGTTTCTGAATTAATCGCTCTTTTTCTCTTTTATAGATTCCATTGAATTACTATATAGTAACAAAACAAATTTATTTATTTAATTCAAAAAAAGTTTATTTTGTTTTATGATTTAAGTTTATTAATTACAAATCTCAAAAACGGACTGAAATTTATAAATTTAAGAAGGAGAGGTTTATGTTTGAAGGTAAAAAGTTGAGATTTTATATATATATTTAAGTTATGTAAACATGTTTCTTTTGCTACGAAGTTGTTTGAAACCTAAACTAATTAATTCATTTCGCGAATTGATAAATTAGTTTCTGTTGGGAACAACATTGTTCTAGAATAAATTCAAATATAATAAATAAATAAATAAAAACAATTTATAATAAAATTTAAAGTGATACAATTAATAATATTCTTTTGTCATCTTGACTTCGATTAAAATAAATTTTGTAAATCAGTAAATAAATAATAAACGAATAAAAACACAATCTATTATTAAATCACTTTTATTAGAAAATTACTTACATTTAAATGACTTTAAGCAGATTTTAAAGCAATTGAAGTGTGTAGGGGGGTCCTATAGGGGTCCTTTTGCCTTCGGGCTTACCGCGTGAGTTTTTTGTGGTTTTCTTCTCCATGTAAAGTACATGCGAGTTAGTTCCATCAAAAATTCCTCCACGAATTCTAGTTCGTCCCTAGGCTTGATTCAGGAGCTCCCTTGTCCTCTGGATTGGGCTCAAAATTACAAGCTGCAGAGTTGAACACTTATAGTCGTAAACTCACAATTGAGTCGGCCGTTCAACGCCGGTAATAAAATAAATTTCAAAATGCTTAAAAACACGAACAATATCATTCATAACTTAAGAAACGAAAATTATATTTTTTTCTCTCCAAAAGATAGATATTTTTAAGTTATAATTTCTCCTTTATGTTACATTGAATTCAAAATTTTAAACAGCATGTTATACGATACAGTACTGAATTGTAAATTAGGACTATAATAAATATGTGTTTCGAAACTGTCTGAAGTTAGACAAAATACTAAACAGTAACATAAAAAAAAATGACTGAAATATACGAGGCAGCATTTTTAATAAAGAATGTAGACTTCGACAACTTGACACACTTACCTTCTAATACTATAAGACATCGACAAAGTTCCTTCTAACTAAAGCGGTAGTAATTCACTTAAACGAGTATGTGAGATAGAATGCTGTAAATCATTTGGACGAGCATCATAGGTTAGTAAAAAGATCACGGAAAGTGATTTGGTGAATTATATTTATCCTTTGTTAAACACTATTGGAAGTGGAGCGACATAAACGACTTTTGGTGAATGAAGTTACTTTTGGAGTCCAGAGAATAAACAATCTTTTTTTTTCTATATTTATTTCCATTTTCCTTTGTGTAAAATGTTGTTTTATAGTTACCAAAGTTAAAGAAATGATAAAATGTTTTAGATTTTGAAATCTTTTATTTTATTCTTAGTAATATATTATGAATCATTTTTTTGTTGCTGAATTTATTTCATTTTGCGTTTTTTTTTCCATGCCACAATTTCTGTTCATGTAAAACATTATTTTGAAGTAAATAAAGTATAAAGGGAATGGCAATATATTTTGGATTTTTAACACCCCATATTTATTTATTTTAAGGAGTTTCTTACTTTAGTTTTTTTTCATATCAGATATTTATCTCATTTGATAATACTAGAATTCTAAAATGATTTTTTTATTTATACACGTTGAAATATAGCTTACATGCAATCTTATTTTTTCTATATTTTATCAAACTAAGTGTGAAGTAATGTCTATTATTGCAATTTGCCGTTCGAGGCTCTCAGAATTTAAATTTTGCAATCTACAAGGAAAAAAAGTATTTTTATGAATTTCTTTTAAGAAAAACATAGTGGTATTACATTGGCTTAAATGTACACAATTGTTTCTTCCTAAACTAATAGTTGTTATAAATGCTTTTAAAAAGTCATAGCCAAGTAAGCATTTAAATATCAATGTCGTTTAAATATAAATGATTTTATCCAAAGCGTAACTTTGATTACACTTTGAAAACAAAATGTTTGGGTAAAACTAACAAGTATGGTTAGATTTACTGTGTGTGTATCCTTTTCTATGGGAACACCTAGAAGCTTGGTAATTCTTGCCGAAGCGTTTCAGTAATGAGTTTGGTTAAATTAACCATAAAATATCTATCTTCTTTTCTCGCGCTGGCAGCAGTTTTCATTTTTAATTGATTGGATTCGGCGCGCAAGAGCACGTAGTGAGCAACCAGATAACAATAACCAGAGTGAGCATTATCAGGTTGTTCAATTCAGATTCATGCACTAAAAACATGACAATATTTAATTTAAACTCAATTAGGAATTCATTAATTAATTGAAGTGAGAATGCTTTAAAAGGCCGCTGTTGAATTGATATTTTTCTACTGGGAGCTACCTAAACGTCTAAAAAACGTTTAAGTGTTTGTATTGAATGCATTGAATTTTTTTATATTTCGCGTTTTAGTGAATTTCCAGTGAATTTTCACGCTTTAAAATGCAGAATATTAGTGAAGCAATATTTGATAATTTATTTTGCTAATATGTTTCTTATTTAGCTAATGTTTTGATTTTTTCACCATGTACAATCTAAATAGCTAATATACTTTTTTAAAAGCCAATAAGAACATTGGTAGAATTCTTCTACATAAGTCCAATACTATGTCTTTGATGATAAAATACTATGTCTTTGATGATAAAATACTATGTCTTTGATGATAATATATTATGTCTTTGTGCTAGAACATTGTGTTCATTGGCGAGCGAGCGCAGCGAGCCATGGTTCACGGCGTGAACCACATGGGATTGCGTAGCAATTCTCGGGGGTTGGCGAGCGTTAGCGAACAGGGGGCGGAGCCTCCTAGTATTATATAAAACGCTAATACGTATGTATCAATAAAACCGATGATATTTCTTTTCTCGCGTTGGCAACAGTTTTCTTTTTTAGTTGATAGGCTTCGCCGCGCAAGAGCACGTAGTGAGCATATCATATGTCTAATCGGGTGAATTCTCACCGAATTTAAAAAAAATTCTCACAAAATAATCTTCATCGAAGCCGATGCTTTACATCTGGCGTTCAGTACTATTTCATATTGTTTTACAACATATGGTTTTAGCCCTCTGGAGGGAAAGACTTTAAAACAAAACTTACAACAGTTACTTTTCTCAACAACTGAAATTTAGAATAGTGTGATTAAGAAAAATATGCGAACTGTTTTCAATTTTAAATTAATATTGAAATGCACAGGTTTAGAATTTTCTGCAGTGAAAAATTTTCGGAACTTCAGTGTTCAAAAAAGTATACAAAAGCTAGACGTTAAGAACGTATCCAATGAGCGAGCAAAGCGAGCATCGGATTGCGAAGCAATCCGAAATGAACTGCGAAAGCAGTTTCGGGGTTGGCGAGCACCAGCGAGCAGGGGGCGAAGCCTCCTAGTTGTTTTATAATAGGATAAAAAATTAGTGAATGTGCAAAAATTTAATATTTTTATCATGATATCTTAGAGCATTGCCGTAAAACATTTTATTGGATTAAATTTGCTTTGTAGATTTGTATTTTTTATTAAATGTTTGGTAATAAGAAAGAAAATTTTGAAAACCAGAATTTCTTCAAAATCGTTACCAAATGGTTAAAATTACAAATTAAATGGTTGATAAATACCATATATTTTATTTTTATTACCTAAAATATGTTTTTTTTCTCTCCAAAAATGTTATTACTATACAGTACGGTAATTATCCCAGAAATTTTTTCTCCGTCTACAAAAAAACTATTTTTAAGTTTTGTATTTCTTCTGTAGTGCTGTTACATGTAAATATTAATTAAGAATTTTATTAAAGCAATTAATAAGTTTTGCATTAAGCAAATTCAAATTAAAACAATTTAATAAATTTTGCATTAAAGTTCAGAGAAATTTTTCTAGGGAAAGTTTAAATCAAACCTAATGCCAATGATTAAGTTACGCACATACAGAATCCCCATTAGTTATTATCAATTAGAAAAATAAAGAAATGCATCTCAATGAATATGTTTCCACTTATTAAGGTTACTGTACTTTTAATTGCAAATCATTTCTTCAATATAAAAAATACAAAAAAAAAAATTATAAATAATTTTTAGTTGAATTTTAAACGAAAAATCTGTTTTTAATAGGTATTCTACAGTTCTCAAAATAAAAGACTGACCACTCTGAATAAATTTTTATCTAAAATGATCGGATCTTCACTTTATAAGTTCTCATCTTAATGGTTTTTGGGGGTGATTTCAAATATGTTAATTAATTAGTCCAGACGATGTTTTAAGTTACGAAATGATACAAAAAACGTATTTTCTCTGAATAAACATGCTTTTTTTGAAGAGCTTATATTTCTTACTCCCAAAATACAGCAGGTAGCCGCTATCTGGGAAATATGGTCCCAGTTATACGAATTTTCAAAACATACCTTTTCTTTAAAAAAAATATAAATTTGATTTCCCAGAAACATTTTGACAAATTTCGTGTTTGTGAAATTTTATTATTTACAATGATGTAAGAAATTATATATACCTTACAATTGAAACCTTTTTCGATTAATAATAAATAAATGATTAGTAAAAGTTTTTTTTTGCATGTAATTATTTTTTTGGATAAACGAATTTTATAATTGTGGACAAAAAGATTTCAATTCACTTAAACATTCTTCGAGATATGGCGAAATACGCAAAAAGTAAAATTTGCATTAAGGGCTTAAAACTTAGGGTCCTTTTCCTGACTAAACAATTGGGACCATTTCTTTCAAAATGCGGCTGCGAGCCAGTCTCATGGAATTGAGCGTTTGTCTTCCAATGAGGTGAACCAGGTCCGAATCCTAGCAATGGCTTGTCGATACGAATTACGCATCCGGCTTGCACCGACCACAGTGCTGACGTAAAATATCCTCAGTGGTTGACGGATCATGGGTTAGAGTCCCCCTGCTGTCAGATTAACCGTGGGAGATTTTCGAGGTTTTCCCATTGATGTAACGCAAGTGCGGGTTAGTTCCTCCAAAGAGTCCTCCACGAAGGAAAATTTCTCCCAATACTTGATCAAGGAGTTCCCTTGTCTTCTGGATTGGGTTCAAAATTGCAAGGCTGCTGTGATGAACATTGGTAGTCGTAAATCCAAAATTGGATGATCGTTTCTACGACGGTTATAAAAATGCGGCCGCCCCCATATTATGGGGGTTAAAAATCCTAAATCCGTAGAAAAAAAAAGGTGTGTTTATTCAGAGAAATTACGTACTTTATGCTTGATATCGTAACTTAAAATACCGTTTGCACTAATTAATTCATATCTGCAATCACCCTCTAGAATCATTAAGATTGAGTCCTAGAGCGTAAAACTCCAATCATTAGATTAAAATTTATTCAGGGTAGTCCGTTTTTCATTTTGCGCGCTGTACTTATTAATAAATTGGTACTGTTTGACGAGATTCGAGGAATCCTTAAAAACCAAATTTAAAGCAAACCCAATTTTAACGTTTCAATAGTACATAGTGATCCGTTATTATTATATATATACAAAGAATATAGCACTGCCGTTGCGTAAATGATAAATGGGGAGAATTATTTCTGAGATTATTTAAAAAAATTTTTGCGTAATAAAAATTTTTTTTACAAAATTAATTCTTCCACTTCGTGAAAATTCATTTTCGAAAAAAGAATAAAAAATAAGTAAAAAATAAAAATAAAAAAATGGTGTCTGTTAAAAGTTAATTAAAGATGTTAGATTTTTTAGTAAAAAAAATTTTTTTCTTCCGAAGAAGTCCAGTTTAGTCGTGTAATATAATTTCAAAAGAAACGATGGACAACAGGGATTAGAAAATTTTTTCGAAACATTACTCAGTTTCAAAAATAATCCGTACGTAACATTACTTTCGTAAAAAGTACACAATCCTCTAAAGAAAAAAATTAAATAAAAGCTTTTAGTTGCAAGCATTTTAAAGGTCTAGCAAACCGGAACTAGATGCTAAGTTTAAAGAAAATATAGATAAAAAAATGAATTAGTACTGAACGCATGTCACGTTAGTTTTTTTTTTGTTGCTTTTTTTTCGTCAAAAAGTACGCGTTCGAAAATTCTCCTTACTAGTTTATATTTTCTTCACTGGAGTTTTGCATAAACCCAATATTCAAATGAAGTACACTCGACGAATTTAACAAATCTGGTTTGACTGGCATAAGTTGCCTGAAAAGGAAAACTAAGAGAAGAATAAAAACAAGTCTGCTTTTGAAGTCAAGTGTAGAGAAAATTTTAGCGTCAAATGTGATTTCGTTTCCAGACGTAAAAAAAAAAAAAAAAAAAAAAAAAAAAAAAAAAAAGAAAGAAAATAATGCATTCTAACTAAAATTTCATTTTTCTCTCATATATTTACTAACCAGCTAAAGTAGAATGATGGAATATGTTTTTATAAATTTTTTTTTAAAAATAACGACAATAGACCTAAATAATTTTGCATTTGAATTTTATTTTTTAATTATTTGATCATTATTCATGCACATTTCATTTTTAAGACTAAAGCACTATAAAAAACGTGAATAAACTACAACTGTTAGTACAGAATAACTTAATTTGGGCTTTATTCACATCGTTTCTATTGACGCTAAAGTTATTCGACTCGTTTCGACAACTTTTTTTTATATATTAATATAAATTTTTTAAAAAGACTATTTAATTTGTAATATTATGTGTAAAAAACTATAAAATTGGGAATAAAAAATATTATTATAATTTTTTTTAAAAAAAAAATGGTAATTTTTAAGTAAAAATAAGGCATTTTTTTGCATAATCTCTAAACAATGTAGAAAAAATTCCATTCCTTAAAATGAAAAATCCTTTTAGAATTTTAATTAGAAGGCTATCAAATATGTGTCGAGCTATTATCTTAAAAGAAAATGCATATACCACTAAGTTAGGGGTCAATGTACTTAACATAGCAAATTTTTAAAAATTTCCGCACTTTTCTTTGCGAAAAAAATGCATAAAAAATAAAACTCTACTTCTTTTTCTTAGTCTGTAGTTCAAAGAAAATTTTAAACAATTATTTTAAAAACAACATGAGTTATCGTGTTTAAAGTGGTTTTAATTCCTAAAAAATCAGATTTTGAGATAAACGCATTTAAAGACTTAAAACTATTTGTTTATCCACTGTTATCAACTTTCACAAAACTTTATAACTTAGTGCAAACAAAAATAAAGTATTTTTAGAAAGCTAAAAGTACAAGATTCTACATTTATAATAAGCTCAATTTCAAAAATTTGCCTAAAAATATGTTTTTGCACTATTCAGATATCTTAATAGGCTTTATTCATGTCTGCGTTAGTCAACATAGCACAAAATAAACCCTATTCGCTTTGGACATTCTATTTTTTTTTAGTTGTAAGAATTGCTCATTTTGATTTTGTTGCATGTTCGAATGAAGATTTAGTATTTCATTTTAAAACTGGAACTCTTTTGCAAGCTTCCTTGAATTCTTAAAAATTCTCCTGTTTCTACCAGAAGTTGCACTGAAATTAATAAAGCACTTTATCAGTTCATAGCTTCTCAAGGAGTATTAATAAGTTCTTTTTGAAGTTGCAGATATAAAAGAAACTGAAAGATTCAAACTGTGTACTAGTTAATTCATACGAAATTAATCAGAGTAAAATATTCCTGAATCTATGCATTATAATAATCAACATTTAAAAGCTAAACTATTGTCATTTATTCTAAAGAAAGTAGGGTTATCTTTGTGCTTGCGGTAAAAAAAAAGAAAATCAATGCATAAAACACAAAAGATTGATAGACGCTTAGGTTCATCTGCATATGTCTGCTTTTGGAGTTGTTTTCTAGCTTTTATATCGTAATTTAGTTTAGTCATAGCTTTTATACCTCAACAATAAATATACTGTTCTTTTTTTCTCACAAGATAATGTGTTATTAGGGAGACATTACATATTGAGGCGTTTAGTTAGAGTGTCATGTAATATAGGGGAGAGGGGGTAAAACCAGGAGCTTGTGGTTTTGATTAGATCACTGCTGCAATTTATTAGAAATCACATGTGGCAGATAAACGTCATGGTACTTCGATACAAATGGAAGACAAGGTTGGCTATTTAATTGTCAACGACAACGTTTAAAAAAAAATCCATCGGCAATTTTTTTTTTCTATTCACACTGAGAAAAAATATATTGTCAACACTATCAAAATATGGGTAAAAATAGCCGAGTTTCCAACCTTATCAGAACACGTTAAAAAGCATAATTTTTACTAAAGTTCTCTGGTAATGATTTTATTAAAATTAACAATAAAATATGTTTTCAAAATATGTGATAAAATTTGATAATATGGTATAATTTAACAATATCATCATGATAACTTAGGGCATAGAACCTCTTTATTTCTGGTAAACTTAGTTTTCAGGTTTGTATTTCTTACTAAATGTGTGGTAATAAGAAGTATACTTTTGAAAATCAGAATTTCCGGTAAAAAGTAACCTTATTAACTTAAAAAGTATCCAATAAACGGTTGAAGTATGAAATGAACGAAAATACCGCGTATTTTGGTTTTAGTTACCAGAATTCTTTTTTTTTTGGATAAGAAATGTCATAACCTCAGTAATTTTACCATAATTTTTTTCTCAATTTAGTTTTTACTCCCTGGTTTCTAATCTCTTAAAGATTTATTTTAGGTAAGTTTAATGAGTGATATCATTATTTTCAGCATTATTTGTTAAAACATTTTTTGCATCGCGCATAAGTTTCAGTTGGCAGATGTAATCGGGACTTTGTATGTCGGATATAACAGGGAAGTACGAAAGACTAAGCTAAAGTAGTCTTTTGTACTTAGTCTCTTGTACTTCCCTGTCTAATGTAAGTCGTATACAGTGTCTAAACTGTAAAAGAAGCATGAGGCCTGTAACAATTTAGACAAGCACGATTAAAATTTTATTTGTAACTTTTTATTCGAAATCTGATTAACTAGCACACAGAAAATTATAATAAGTAAGAGTCCGCTTTCACCTGAATTTTCCCTACTAATGACATCTCTATACCCATTCCAATTAAAGATTTAGCAAACTTATTAATTAAACATTCATAATTCGTTTTAAGTGAAATAAGAATATTAATATTTTTTAAAATTATTGCATTTTAATTTTTTTGTTTATTTTTGTAAGGAGATATGTGTAGTAATACATTCTTATTCTGTTGTTTTTAATTGTTTAATATATTTTAATTTGCACTTGGTTAATGAAATTTTAATTTAGAAATGGGAAATTCTTAATTAAGAAAGAGTCGGAGAAATTAATGAAATGTACTGGCTAAGCAATTACTTTATCACTGATTATTTATTTACACGAAGTTAGTTGTTTACATAAAACTTCATGGGTGTGCAATATACCTTCATGGGAATAATTAATGATTAAAGATGCTTTTAACTTACTTTTTTATCATAAATCAGTAAGATTAATTTTAAAAATTAATATTATTCGTCAGCATTAGGTATACAATGTTTGTCACAATAAACAGCGTAACAAATAGTATGTTTCAAAATTTTCCGAGTGCATTCCAACGCATTGCTTTTTGTCCTGCATGAAATAAAAATCTAAAACAAAAATTCAAATTTTTAAAAGTAGATGACACTGAAATCTTGCAAAATCTAAGAGCAATATTTTTAATTTATTCATGATAAATTGTTCATTCTACTACATTCAGGCTTATACAACAGCATTTATCTTCATAAGAATGCAAAAGGTTCTTTCACATGGAAAAGAAATTCTCTTTGTTTATTAACAATAATAAAAGAAAAACGAACCATTTTATTATTCTTCCAACAAGAGTTTCTTTTTATTTTTGAATATGTATAGAAAGAGGCATTTATGCATTTCGTATGATTTTGTCGACAAGTATGGAATTAGTAGTTTTATTCCTTTTTTTTTGTTGCATTGTGATGTTTAAATATTTTGAAGAAAGAAAATGTGAGCAAATAAAAAAAATTTAGTTTTATTTGAAAACTCAAGAGATTCATTTTGTTAAGAAAGAGAGAACATGTTTAGTGCTTGACAGATTTGACAAATAATATCAAAATGTATGAGTTGTTCCATAATAATTCATCCTTTTTGTTTTCCCTTTAGATTTTAAACTCAAAAGTAAGATAACCAAGTGTCAACGTATTATATTATCTTCTCACCGGAAAAGAAAACGTCTGACAGACGAAGTACATTATTAATCAAACCAAATAAAATCGATACCAAATAACCTAATCAAATAAAGTTGTACCAAATAAAAATTTTAGGTACAGATGTAAACACAAATTTGAAAATAATAAAATAAAAACACAGAGTAAAAAAGTACGGTCAAACTATCAATATATAAAAAAAGTTACCGTGTTTCTGGCTCTAACTTTAACCGATGCCTTTTGGTTAAACTAGCAATAAAATATGGTTTTATATTATGTGATAAAATTTGATAAATGTGGTAAAATTAAATAATTATACCTTGATCTACTAGAACATGGCATAAAAACTATTAACTCAGTTAAATTTGCTTTTCAGTTTTGTATTTTTTTTCTTAATGTGTTGTAATAAGAACTGTAATTTTGAAAATCAGAATTTCCAGAAAACCGTAACCATATTAAAGGTAAAATTAGAAATAAATAACTTAATTATCATATATATTGGTTTTTATCAACCAAAATCATGTTTTTTATTTTAAATTTTTTTTATACCAGAAATGTTAAGAAAGATTGTTACGGAAGTTAAGATACAGAGTTAATTTGTTAATTTTGGATAAATATTATACTATATTTATGCACTGTTTTATCAATATAATAGAATTTATGATTGAAATGTCTTAAATTAAGTTATAGTTCCTTAATTAATTTTCGCAAAATGGAAAAAAAATTAAACATTTAAACATAAAAAAATTAACAGTGGATTTGAATTGCAAAATATGCTTAATTATTATTGATTAATATTTATTACAGAATTTTTAATTATTAGCAAATTTAATTATTAGCAAATTGTAAAATTGCGACTATAAAATGTGTTCCAATTATAATATCATGGCTGCAATAGATCTAAAACTATTTCATTAATTACGATACTAATTCATAGGAAGGTTTGCTATGTAGAAAAGTTCTCATCTATTATCTTATTCGTATTATTTTATGTCTGGAAACATGTCTGAAATTTGAACAAACGAAGAATTATAAAAAAATAAAAAAAATTTTTTCAGTCATGAAAGGGTAGAAAAGTGAAATAGCTTTTGATTAGCAGAATAGAGCATTCTGTTGGGAGAGCAAAAGAAAAACCTCAAACGATGTTAAAAGTCAAACTTAGAACAATAGTGCTTTTTTATGATTTGTTTTGTCTCACACATGAAAAACCTTTTCCTAAATAAAGAACTTTACAAAGGTTTATCTACTCATGTTTTTTTTTTAATTAATCTTTTAAGCTTTCAATGATAGGGAATAATGTTTGTAAAAAAATCACTTAGTTTTAGTACTTCATGTTACTTAAAATTAACAAAGGATCCCAGCTTTTTTGTAAAAGATCTTATTAGTTATTATTTTCTAACTATTAGTTTGTTGTCCCCTTTTAGTTAGAATTAGTTTATTGATTAACTGTTTTGAAAGTTGCTTTCCCTGGTATCTTATTTTGTTACAAGTGGTTTAATAATATGAGCTACCTGTTATTCAGTGTAAGCTCATGTTCTTTACGTTGATTATTTTTAGACAAAGAATTGACTAGTACTTATTAGACTTTTATTTTGAGAAAAAAAGAAGAAAAAACGAAACGAGTGCTTTTTTCGTTTAAACTGGTTAATCATAGAGTATATATAGATACATATTTATAGTAGCTACTATTTTATTAAATTACTATTTGTATACCAGTTCTTCGCACAGGGTGAAAATAAAGAGTACGAATCAGTATTGATTAATACTACAACATGATGTCCAATATTGGCAGTCACGTACAAACGCAAATTAAGCTAAAATAAATGAAATTTTTCGCTCATTATTACTACTTTTTGCTTTTTCAGGAGACTGTGACATTAGTTTAAGCAAAAAGTGTATTTAGTTCTCCATCCCATCAAAATAAAGATTGACTATATACATATTTATTTGGCATGATGCTCTTGCTAAAGGCCAACTCATGTTAATAAAAATTAGCCACAGTAGAGCCTTGTTCGTATTTATTTTGAAGGGGCCCTAAAAACCATGTGTTTGAAGATTGTTTTAGGAATACTAATTCAGTGACATAGTCCTTCAAAGCTCACTTCCACTAAAGTTTATGAAATATTGCAGAATATTAAAGAATGTGCAATGAAGTCCTTTTTTATCAATGAGAGCTATAAGCTAGCAGGTATCAAATATGTTATCGTTTAAAATTTTTGACGAATTAATATAATTTAAGCTTTAATTTAAAACAGTGGATAGTTGGGATGAAAACAATGGTAGCAAGTGAAAAAAAAATATTTTTCCATCATCTCTTTCAAACAATATTGTTGAAATTTTCGATCACATTTTAGGATGGGAAGTGGTAAAATTACCCCTTTATCCCACTGTTCAGATTTCAGGACACTAGAATAAAGGGTTTTGGAGTTATTAAAAAGAGACAGAAAAACTCTTCATTTGATTAATATATTAACTGCACTGTAACATTACAATTTTTATCAACAATGAGTGTTATTAATTGTCTATAAAATTAAAATTTTTGCATTTGAAAATTAAGCATAGAAATAGAAAAGTTTAAAAAAGTTAGGGGAAAATTATAATGCTATTAATTATTAAGCTTGTATTTTTTGAAGCTTTGTTTATTCTCAAAGCAATATTGAAATTACATTTCAAAGATATATGAATTTTTACTTAGTAACTAGAAAATTTAATTCAGTTTGCTTAAGTATTCAGAACTCATGCATGCATTTTTAGCTATTTTAAAAACTTATCTGAAGCTATAAAAAGTTCAACTTTCATGTTTATAAGGTAAAATTTATCTTGAAGTAAAATCGAAATAAAAAAAAATTAATCTGATTATTTTAAGATGAAAAACTCCATGGAGTTTTCAACTGATATCGTAGGCAAATGTTATTTTTAGAAAATAATCTGATAAAAACGGAATATTTCCTTCCCTTCATTTTTTTTGCTTACCTGCCAAAAGAGATTTAAAAATATTTTCTTGCGACATCTTGGAGCGCATTAAATTAAAAACTAGAATTTCATGAAAACAATTTTCAAAAACTCGAATGTTTTTTTAATCTAAAATCGCAGAAAAAAATATATTTATGATATAAAATATTTAAAAAGCTTTTATTGATGTCCCTAAATTTAATATAAGACATTACAGTGCACCTTATTGTATTCGATATTATTGTTCGGCACAATACAATAAACTGCAACACAATATAGTATTGTATTGTCTCTGCAATTTATTTCAAAACGTGTTCACAATTTCTTTAATAAACTGAAAAACTTGATTTGTAACTATGTTTTTTTAAAAAAAAAATCAGAAACAAACATCGTGAATCGTGCTTAACTGGTTTAGAATCTTTACTGCTTGAAATATTGTTCTAACTCTAGAAGCACCGTTGGGTTAATTTTGAACATTTTTTGCCATTTCTCATGTTTTTTCTGTTGCCAATTTGAAAGTTTTTTTGCCATTTTGAAAATATTTTGCCATATTAGTTTAAGCAAAATGCTTATTTAGTTGTTCAACCCATCAAAAAAAAAAAGATTAGCTGTATTTTGGTTCAATTGGTATGGGGCTCTTGCTAAAGGTCAACTCATGGAAATCAAAATTTGTCACAGTAAAGCGATTTTCTTCAGTTCATATCTATTTTGAAGGGACACTAAGAACCATTTCCTTGAAGAGACTGACTTAGTTTTAGAAATACTAATTCAGTGATTTTAGTCTACCAAAGTTCACTTCCACTTAAGTTTATCTCTAATATTGAGGAAGATAAAAGAACGTGCATAAATTCCTTTTTAATTAATGGGTATGTTATTTTTGAAGATGCACATGAGTTTCGAAGATCATATTTTTTTCTTACTTTTTCTAAATTATTTTTAAGTATACGAAAAATTTGATTAGTAGAAATTTGATTTAAATATACTGAAATTTAATTAGAAAACAAAAAAATTAATTAGTAAAAAATTAATAACAAATAATTATGAAAATAACTAAAACAGCCAAAAGGGGTCATTTTGACCCCTGAATGAAAAACGTTCATTTTTTGAAGTTTTATGCCCGTTTTTGATTTTGCAGAACAGCGAACGATATGAAGAAGAATTGTAGAACATAAATTAGGGTCCATCGTGTTAAAAAATGTCACGCACAACTGTTTTCTTAAAATTATGCTGTATTTTATTTTCGATTTCCGAAGTAGCCTAGTTTACTAATCTTCTTCGTTCTTTCTAAATTATAATTTCGTTATTTTTTCTAAAATAATCTATGTATATGCTGAGTATACCGTGTTATATTTGTTATAATCCTGTACTAGATATTATTGTTCGAAAACAGTTATTGTCATGTAAATAATAATGAGAGTTTATTGAAGTTTGAGCTACTTTAATTTCAACAAATATAAAGTCCGAAAAATATATATATTTGCTGAATAGCTATTTTTATTACTGTAAGTTGAGAAACGAGCAAATGAATTACGACATGGGAAAGTAAAGTGGAAAAATACTACAAATCTGAACAGTATTCATGCGAACGTGTTTGCAAACAATAGCACAGAATAGAAGCCAAGCAGTGTCACTTACTATAATGGAACGAAATGTGACTAAGGCTTGAAGGGTAGATGCTAATGAATTACGATACAAGTTGCGAAACTTGCAGGTGTCTTGCATTGCTTTACAACGTTTGTGATATAGCTGCCAGCTGTGATTCGTTGCCACCTCAACTACTTACTACGAATTAATTCCTTTGTTTGTTTGTTGAAGAACTACAAATTAGTACTTGGAGCATCAGATACCCCTAATTGATTGAATTCAGTCCCTAAAACACAAGAAACATGCCTATAACATCACAAGGACTGGAATGAAATTAATACTAGTTCGGAGAAATGCTAGAGAATAAATTGTCGATGTTACTTTCACGTCACACGAATATACTGTATATGACTACTCCAATGCTTAGCTAGTGATGGAACTTAACATTTTAAAACATGTTTTGTGTTAGTGAGTATTATTTAGATTCATGTCATTTGTTTATTTTTGTATTACTTGCACTCTTGGGGAAGAATAATCTGCAATGCAATAATGCATCATAATGTAATATTGTCATTGCATTAATAAAAAAAACTAAAAAGAAATTTAATATATCTAAAAACTCTTACATATTGTATTTTAACAATGTTCATTACTTAAAAATAATTTAATTTTAAGAGGCATCAAGTTCTTTTGAGGGTTAAATTGACCCTAAAAGGCGGTTTTAGGTAAATAAAAAATCTGACTGTTCTAGTGTTAATAAAATCTTCTTCATACATCAAAGTCATGCGCGCCCGAATAATTTTCCCATGAACTAATTCAGTTGTAGTAAATCCGGTGCTTTCACGTACTGCAGGTTTTAAAGTAAACCGTACATATTTTAAATTTATTCCCGACTCCAAGCATAGCGCACGTGAAATCTTTTTCATAGTCCTATGAAAACGTTCGAGGTTATTACTTAGTAGGTGTAGCACCGGGCTGCTTACTGCTCGTATTCCAAGTTTTTCAGAAACTCTGTTGTAAAAGCACTGGCAACGGGTATTCCTTGATCATTATGTATATATTTTGAAAAACTGATTTTATTAAAAAATAATAATAGAACATATCTATTCCTCTAAGTGAGCTTTCATTTTTAACCGGTATGGCATCAGGATAAAGAAGATATACATGTTTCGGTAAGTGAGATAAGTATTTCCAAACTCTGGTGTTGGTATGGCATCAGAATATTAGGAAGATATACATGTTACATTTACATTAAGATATACATTTAGTTAAGTACTTCGTCATTAATTTTAAAGTGTCAGAAGTAGTTATTTTACAAAATCGTAATTATCGATATCTTTAGGGGATTATCTCACCAACAGATGTAAAATGCCCGATTGTATTACGCTTAAAAGATAAACCACTTATTCTTCTCTTGGAATTTGAGTATCCTATGTTCGACGCTCAAAATTTATGAAATACAACGTCATTTAATCTTTTTTGTGCACATTTTATGATTTGTTTTAGCTGACACCGGTCAGTCTAGGTGCTGATGAATTTGAGCATTCTCTTCTAATTCAAACTTACTCAATTCTAAAACATATTGTCTTTCTCGATCTCTTTCTAAGCTTTCATTTTTTCCCGTCGTTTAAGTTTTTCCTGCCGTACTTGTATGTTCTTCTCATCGTTCTTGCTGCTCCAGTTCTTCTTGCTTATCTCGCTGCTCCAGTCCTTTTCACCGTTTCTGCTGCTCGTTCTTTTCGTCATTACCATTCTTGTCATATCGCGAAATGCTTACGAAGTGAGTTGTTTTCATTAAGCACTAAAAAAAACCAATAGTAATCATTATATTTGTGAAGAATATTTGGTAATATATAGTATATTTGGTATTGTGAAGTATATTTGGTAAAATATAGTATATTTGGTGTTGTGAAGAATATTTGGTAACATATAGTATATTCAGTATTGTGAAGAATATTTGGTAATTCATATGCTATGTTCCATCTTCCATCAAGTAAACAAATTCGTGAAATTTTCAAAATATATTCATGCATATTTCTCTTCAACCACGTAAAATAACCCCTTGAAAAATATATATTCAATGTTTTGTAGATGCAAAATTTGTCTTACGATTATACTTTTAAGTTTCCCAACTCCCTACAGCTGTTTAGGAATACTTTTCTGTCAAAGAATGCGGAATCAGTAAAACGGTATTATACTCTTTTAAATTTAACACAAATTTTATGAGTCATATAACATTTATTTTATTGATAAAATGTTTATAAACAAACACCAAGGAAATATATAAAATAGAAAGATTCAAGCAAGAAATAGTAAAAACATTTCCGCACTTTGAATAGTCAAAGAGAGATAGTATTTACCAAGCAAGATTATGATGCATTTAGTTTATTTCATAATCCATATTGATTCGCATGCTGTTTAGTTCACTGCCAGAATTGAGTAGTACATCGCTTATTCGTATTATATATAATAATATACAGTATAGTTCATTATAGATATTAAATAGTACATAGTTAACTCTATAATTCGAAATGAAAAGCATAAATTTTTTTCAACAACTTGAATACACTGTTGATCCACAGAGGGAATTTATAGTAGTAGATGTTGAACTCCATAAATATGCATCAAATTAAGAAAGGTAAGGAAAGCTCTATGTAGAATTATAGTGAAGAGTTATTACTCATATCAAACATAGAAAAAGTGACTACTTTTCCAAGTTACACAGCTTAGACAAATAAAAGGAAAAAAAAGCACGTGTTTGTATTAAGTTCAACAGATTTTAAAGAGCCTACATAATGTCACACAATTATATTAAAGTTCTGATAAAGTACCTTCTTCATTGTCAAAACTCATTAGGAAGGAAAGAAACACAGAGGTGCGGAAAGAAACAACAAGTTGCGACATGAAAAGAAGGGAGTAGACCAATAGGGTGAGAGGAGCTAGTTCAAAAAAGCTAATCAAACAGAAGAAGGGAGATTTTGTCGACTTTTGACGTTGAATTATATTTACAGTACCCTATTGGATACCCCTTTTTCCTTAATGTAATTTATTTGTAGTTTTCTTCCTCTTCTCTGTGTTTTCCCTTTTTTCATAGTCCGATTCAACAAAGAAAAATATTTTTCATTTTCGAAGTTTCTGCGATATTAATTATGCGCTTTTCATTGTATTTTGTTTCATTTTATATAGCATAAAGTTAACCCTACATTTTCTTGGAAACGTCTGTAAATTTGTAAAGTTGAAAGTTTATAAACTAAGTTTAACTATAGTGTAAAGTCTGAAGTCGATAAAACCGAATATGGCAAGTTCTTAAATCCACTTGATCATCATATTGTTTTTTTTCTTTTCCTTTCTCCTTTTTTTTTGGATATTTAATATGCTTTTTATTGACATTCCTGCTTTTAGTCAAACCCTTTTTGAAATTTTTCAAAGACATGCATTTGTCTCAATACTTTCGCCATTAAGAGATTCAGGTAGTCTTTACAGACAAATATTTGTCGAGGAATTATGAAATATTAATTTCGGGATTTGTTTATTGTAATCAACCGGTCAAAATATTATAAAAATCTTCGTAACCCCAACAGAAAACATTAAACGGAGACTACTGTTGTCTTATTTAAAAAGAACTTAAATTCGAAATTTCAATTATTTTCCTTGAAAAAGACACATGTACACTTTTTAATCTATTTTCAGTTTCCTTAAAAAATATTATTATCATAGATGTTAATTAGCAATTATTAAAAATGTTATTTGTTTGCACAAGACGATAAAGCTTCGAAGTTTATTCTATACATATATCTCTACATGATATATGCATTAAAGATACTGTTAAATTCGTAAAAAAGTAAGTTGTATTAATCTCAAACTAATTAAAAAACAACTAATTAAGATTTGTTCGTAGAGATATATTACTGTGAGTACATGTCAAGTGCAAACATTTAGATCTTGAAATATTTAAAACGCTATCTCTTTATCATTTCAAGCACTTACATATTTGATTGAAAAATGTTTCTTGCAAGGTTATAAATATGCATTTTCCGCTTTTAAGACGAGTACTTCTGACAGCTAGACTTAGTTCTGACTTTATTTACTATTTCAGTTCATCTTATGAACGACGCCGAGCTTTCAAGAGGCTTTTTGGTGATCTTCATTTAACGCTCTGCTTGACTTTTGCAGAAAGGGATTTATCTCTTCTTACGGGGATCAGGGGGAAGTTATATTACACAGTTTATCTTTATTCTCACTGATTTATCCATATTTTAACATGTTACCGGGCATGCATTAATCACTGATTTTAATGATATGCGTAAATCATTCTTTTAAAAATTAGTTTCATGTCTTTTTAAAGTAAAATATATTAAACACGTACATGCAATATATTTATTATTGACATTCAACAGTCGATCCGTTTTGGGTTTGGGGCTAATGTAAGTGTTCAACTGCGCAACTGTGTAATTTTTTATCTTGGAGTTAAAGGAATTCCTGGAAGCGATGGTGAATCTGGGGATACCACTGTTACCTCACAATGAGTAAAACCAGGTTCGAATCCCACCTATGGTGGATCAATACGAATTCTGTTTCTAGTTCCTACGGACCACAGTAATGACGAAAAATATCCTTCGTAGTAGATGGATAATTGATTAGAATCTCTATGCTGTCGGGTTTCTTATTCATGTAGCTCAAATACGGGTTAGTTCCATCAAAAAATGCTTCTTATAAAAAAACTCCTTAATCTTAATAAAAAACACCTAGATTAATTTTTTAAAAAAAAACTTGCCTTTGCGGGGAATTTTTGAGTATGTACCTGCATTTGCGTTGCATTAAGAGAAAATCTGACAGTTCTAATCCATGATTTGTCCACCCTTTGGGATATTTTTCATGAGCATTTCGTTGATGAAATCGACTAGTGATTGTCAGTTGAAAGGTCAGTTGAAAAGTTATCTGACTGATTCTGGGGAATACAAGTATTATGTAAATATACTATTACTGTCTGTTTGAAAAAGTTTAAATATTTACCTTATTTTCGTAACGCAGTCTTTCAATAAAGTTGTCTTAATATTGCCAAGCAATTTTTAAAAATATTTTTTACCAACTGTTAAATTTTTTCCATTATAGTAGCTTGCTGTGGAATAAACAATCATCTTTATAAGAAAGTAAATTAAAATAAATGATTAAATTGGAATGAACGACTAAATTGGAATAAATGAAATTGGGATAAACGATTTAATTAGAATAAATGACTTAATTAGAATAAATGATTAATTAGCATTTATAAGGCTAATTAACTCATTAGAGTACTAAATTTGGATTATAGGAAAATAAATAAGGATGGTAAGTAAATCTAAAGGAAAACTAATGCCGAATAATTGTGTCAGAAAATGACAAGGTTTGCAAAGGTTCACACATTTCTTTTTAAGACTAAACTTAGGTTTATATTATCTTTTCAAGGCAGCATAAATTAAAATTATTTTCTTCCATTTTTGATTTTGCTTTCGAGCATTTAAGAAGTTAAAACGACCCTAGCTGCCACCGTTCACATGTTTGGAGCTGGGCAATATATTGATAGATCTTAAAAATTTATATTTTTAATTATTACAGAATATATATATGTTACCGTTAAAGTGTGTAATATGTTATTAATTTGCACTTTAACTAGTTATTCTATGAAATAACTAGGTATTCTATAAATAAATTAATGATAGACAATTAAAATGAAAACGAAGCAATTTATCTAATTTATGCAGCGTATAAATGGTATTTATGGAAACGTACCAGAAATCATTTGCTACAACAAGGATATAGATTATAATATAGATTAATTTACACTTTAACGGTAACACACACACACACGCACACACACACACACACACACACACACACACACACACACACACACACACACACACACACACACACACACACACACACACACACACACACACACACACACACACACACACACACATATATATATATATATATATATATATATATATATATATATATATATATATATGTATACATGTATATATATATATATATATATATATATATATATATATATATATATATATGTATACATGTATATATATATATATATATATATATATATATATATATATATATATATGTATACATGTATATATATATATATATATATATATATATATATATATATATATATATGTATACATGTATATATATATATATATATATATATATATATATATATATATATATATATATATATATATATATATATATATATATATATATATATATATAACATTATCCATTATTTTATAGATGCATTAAAAGCTTATCAAAGATATTTAACAAGTGTTCATTATCTTTACTGAACAAGGAGTTATATAATGCAATGAATATGTTAGATTCAAATATAATATAATTTTCTGAAATTTATAGATTATTTATGACTAACTTATAAAATAAATATAATTATTTACAAACAAATTCTTTGCAAATAAATACATTATTCATCTAAATTTCATTTGAATATCAAATGAATCTAGGAATTAAATAAAGTAAATTCTTTTTTTTTTTAAATTTGACCCAAAATAAATGAATAAATCGTAATTTTTAACAAAATGTTAGAACAATATATAAATAAATAAATATATATATATATATATATATATATATATATATATATATATATATATATATATATATATATATATATATATA
Organism: Parasteatoda tepidariorum; assembly: GCF_982258835.1. Taxonomy (NCBI): domain Eukaryota; kingdom Metazoa; phylum Arthropoda; class Arachnida; order Araneae; family Theridiidae; genus Parasteatoda; species Parasteatoda tepidariorum. The sequence goes on along the minus strand of NC_141760.1, from coordinate 39,463,729 downwards.
TATATATATATATATATATATATATATATATATATATTTATTTATATATATACCACTACAAATATGCAATTACAATTCACTAGTATATAAGACATGTTAACTCGATTCTAAGATGAAGTGCTTTTTCATAGATGACAGTTGACATGGACGATAACTACTATCCCAGAGTTGCCAACTGCTCCGGACACGTCAAAATAATTAAAATAACGGTAAATAACTACTAAGTAAACTTTGCAAATATTTGACTATTTTCGCTTGCTTATTAGAGGGCATAGCATGACGTAAATAATATTAAGTGGTGAATTATATAAGCCAATGAATTATTTCGAAATAGTGGTGGATAAAAATCTACTAAATTGAATTTATTAAACCATGATTTACAATTGATAAACTACCACTCCAAAATATATATTTTCGGTCTGGAGGGAGTTGGCATCTCTGCTATCCCCCCCCCACACACACACGCACGCACACACACACACAACAGGAAAATACTGTCAAATATATACACCGATGAGCCATTATATTATGACCACCCTCCATCTATAACAATGGGCTCGCCCAGGTTTTCATGGTTTATCGACCAGGAACAATGTTTTCATGGGGCATATTAGGATCCATAATCCTCATAGAACAATCCCTGACGTCTGTAAGCTACTTGAACATAGTTGCAGACAAGGTTCACCCATTCAAGGCAAAAGTTTTTCCTGCGGGGATGGTGTTTACCAACAGGATAATGCACCATGTCATAAGGGTCGAATCGTCGAGGAACATTCCAGTGACTTTCAAGTCATATCTTGGAGCCCAAATTCACCTGAACTTAATCCAATAGAGCCTTTGTGATTCTACTTGGAAAAACAAACTCTTGCTGCCACGCTACCCCCTCGCAATGTGAGGGAATTGCAGGACCAGTTGGTGAGTGCTTGGTACCAGATTCCTCAGACTACCACCAATGCCACGACGGGTGCTCGCAGTTTTGAGGGCTGAAGGTTGTCCTACATGTAATTAGCAGGGTGGTCATAATGCAATGGCTCTTCAGTGTATATAAAAAAAAATATGTAATTTAGTTATATTTAAAAGATCTCGATAAATCTTAAACTCTCGGTATCATGATAAATCGCGATATTAAAAATTCTGATATCACTAATTACTACACATCAATAGATGACCATGTATTTCTTGATTTTATTACATTAGTTTTTTTAAATAATATACAAACAATTTAAAACAATGCGTCCCCAAAGCAAAAAACTTTGATTAAAAAATCATTAAACTTCTATTTCACAGAGAACTTTTCAGGGTCTATTAGCACGGAGGAATCTTTACTTTCCTAAGGCCTAAAATTCATTAAAAAGTGCTAAAAGTAGTACTTAATAATGGTAGTTTTGAAACTGTGCAACTACACAGATATTACAATTCTCCTTTGAGTTTGTCAGTTATATAGATAGTCTTATTTCCATATTACAACAAGTATGCCCATGAAAAAAATACTACTCTATTACTTATTTAAATACGAAATTTACTTTGATGTATACACTCATACAATTAATTACTTGTTAAGTCTTCTCCCTAATGCCTTGCTACTAAATGAAAGGAACTCTGTTTTTTCTGCATTAATAAAATTAAGGTAAACATTTTAAAAGCAAATTAATAATTTATTTCTTTATTTCTTTTAAAAGAAAATTTATAATGCTATTTATGAGTCAAAACCTTTAAAAAAATATTCTTCGGAAAACAAATGCAGTAATACATGCAACACTGAGAAAAATAAATTGAAATCGGATTAAATCACTATAATATATTCTAGAGCAAAAAGAAATGACCTCAAAAGCTCTTTCATCCACATTGTGAAAATAGTTTATCCTGTTTCTTGGATTAGTTGCAATTTAATAGATTAGCTGCATGTTAGGGGATAAGAAACAAGCACTGATTCTTTAACCTTTCGATCTTTTCTTGCAACGCCATTTATATAACTGATACAACTCTCTTTTATCCTTAAATCACCGTGTTCTTTTAAGAAGGGATCTTTACTTTGCTAAGAATTTTCCCTTCCTGGGTTTTGGTTAACAAATATTCTTTTATTTGGGGGAGACGTATGTAATGCTAAATTGCGATAATTTTTTTTCTGCAATTAACAAAAAAATTTGCTGGAGCATTTAAAAAGGCTATCACTGTCAATGGGAAACTATTTCATTGTAATTGTGTCAAGAAGAAATGCCTGTAAAAATAATTTTGGAATGTGTTATTTTTTTTCTAACTAGTATCTTCTTCCTTTTGGAGCAACGTATGTATTGTAAAATTCTGATCGCTTCTTACAAAAAATTGATTAACGAAAACATTTGCTTCAGCATATAAAATGGTGATTGTTGTCGATTCAGAACTATTTTATTGTAGATAAAATGTGGAGAAACGCTGATAAAGAAAACATTATTGGACCTCACTACTTTTCTCAGCTAATATTTTCTTACCTATATTGCTAAATATCGTATTGGTAAATTCCGATTGTGTTCTTTAAAATTATTGATTAACAAAAACATTTGATTCCTCATTTAAAATGATGATCGCTTAAATAGTGAATTAAAATGGTTGTTCTGGATTAGAAATTAATTGACTGCAGATGAGTTGAGGAGAAACGCTAAAAAAAAATACTTTTGGATCCCATTACTTTTTTTTAACTAATATTCTCTTACTTGGAAAATACATATATAATGTTAAATTTCGATAGTTTTTTACAAATAATTTTGAAGCGAAAACACTTGTTTCAGCATTTGAAATGGTGATTGTTGTCGATGGAGAACTATTTTATTGCAAATGAAAAGTGGAGAAACGATGATAAAAAAATATTTTTGGATGTAATTACTTTTTTTTAAAAACAAATATTCTTTTAGTTGGATGAAGCGTATGTTTTGTAAAATTTAAATAATTTTTTTCGCAAGTGAATGATAAATAAAAATATTTGCTTAATTTAAATTGGTGGAATGGAAAACTATTTTACTGTAGATGAGTTGAGAAGAAACACTGATAAAAAAAAAACATTTTCAAACAAATTACTTTTTTTAAATCATCATAAATGCAAGTTTTTATGAAATAATAACCAAAAGGGTCTTCCTTAAATGTGTTTCAAATTTATATTCTTTTTAAATAATAATTTATGAAAATATATTCCTTAATTTATTTTTGATTCATTTTTGATAAGTAGATCCTTACGAAAACCAGTTCAGGAGCCGAAAAAAATAACGGCTTCTTAAATTAAAATTTAGAGTTAGAAGTATTAGAAGAACAGTATCCATTCAGCGCAAAAAGAGAGACATTATCTATCAAAAATCAATCCAATAACTTTTAAAAAGTTATGTCGAATTATTTGAAGAAAGATAATATTTAAAGGTGTTAAGATAAATTCTGATGAAAATTACTGTAGTCTTGCATATGTATAAAATTTGGTTGCTATTTGTAAAATTTGTATCTTTATAAAATTCGCTATTTATAAAATTGATTTGCTATTTATAAAATTTGTTAACTGCTACAGGTACATCCTCAGTGCAAGTCTTCGTAAGGGTAATTGTAAGAGTTTAATAAAATATATTTTGTAACAGCTTAATAAAAATATTATTTGGAGCGAATAAAGTAAAATTATTTATGTAATAAAATTGATAGATGGGTTGAAATCATTGGTAAGGTACTTGTATTTGGATATAGTCATGATTATAAATAGTTAAATGATTGAAATGTCATGATAAATAAATTAAAGCCGAAATGTATAAAAGGTAATTAAATTAAATTAAGGGGAATGTGATCGTTAATGAAAGTGGTAGTACAATGCTAATGTGGGATAACAATTACCCAATAGGTTCAAAGGGTCACAAAGTGTGAGGTTTGAACAGATCGGATGAAATTGGTATCACCAAATTTGGAAAAAGGGCGAAACTAAAATAAATTAAACATTAAAGATAAAAACGATAAGGTCCAGATACAATTTAACATTTAAGATGAATGGAATAAGCTGATGTTTCCAATATAAAAAAAGAAAGCATGCCTAAAACAGAATTACAAACTCACCCACCACATGCAGTAGAATTTGACGAGAACAGCAAATGAAGAGATAAACACATAAATTTTAACGACCGTGAACATTTATTTCAGAACAACTCACAATATATTTAATGGAAAATTGGATAACACAATTAACATTAGGAATGCCATTTAATAGAAATGGATGACAAGAGAATAAAGAAATAGGAGGTGTCATGCATAAGATTAAAATAAATAAAACGAGAAATTTAACTATAGAAAAGCTATTCATAGCTAGAAAGCTTAAATTCGAGAGGGTCTTTAATATTAAGAAAACTAAGAGTAAAAATGAAGCTAATAAAATTACAGAAATTAATTTCACAGATTTAATTTAAATTATAGGCTGGCTGAGAAAAAGAAGTAAAACAAAAATTCCCTTGATACGGAACGAAGTCCGCATCTCGGAGAAAAAGGTAACCTGCCCGAAGGCTGGAGAGAGAGAATCCATTAAAAAAGACTTAAAAAAATTCCTTAACTGGGGTAGACCAGAAAAGTTACGGCCAATTAAAGTTTAAAGAGGCGGAGAGTTTGAAATTTAAAGGAAAGAGATTGGTTACTTAGCCCCCCTAATCAGGGCCGGATTAAGACCTCTTGAGGCCCTAAGCACTGAAAATATTTTGGTGCCCCCCTCTAACAATTAAAAATACATCTGCTATTAAGTCACGAGTTTATTCTAAATATAAAATCAAAATTTTTTTAAAAGAAAATATTTATTCAAATAAAAAAAATTAAAATATGATCAATTGAAAACTTTTCAATTAATATTAAAAAAAAACTTCTGTTTGTGCACATGTACCATGTGCAAAAAAGAAAACACTTTGAATGACTTATGAACGAAAGTTTGAACTTTTATATACTAAGACTCAAAATACTTTAGAAAAACAGACACATCTTTTTCTAAAAAAAGCATAATTTTTTTTTAAATGGTTCGAATTCTTGACTCTCGAAATATATAGCCATACCAAGAGAATTTTTTAAAACGAACTAAAAAATTTTAGCGCATAATAATAAAATTCATTTTCCTAAAAGTTAAGAAGTATTAACCATTTTATATTATTTTACTTAAGAGAATAGGCGAAAGAACTTTAAATTGAAAATTTAACAAATGTCATTTTAAATGACAAAATACAAAATTTAATGTGTATTAAATCAGCTAAATACAACTGAATTATTCAATTTTAAAAAAGTTATATATTTAACATTTAATTTCTCAAGAACTATTCGACAGATTTCGTTCAAATTTTGTATTTTACCATTTACATTTATGTTCTTTAAAATTATATAAAAATTTGTATATTTTTAAATTGAAAATTTTTCCGACTATTAATAATAAATAATTTTTTAAAAAAAACTATTTTTGTCGGGAAAATATTTTTAGGTAAATGAATTTTATTATTAGGTATAAAATTTTTTCAATTCGTTTCAAAAGTTCTCGAGACATGGCGAAATGCATGAAAACTGAAATTAAATAATGGAGCCCAAACTTTCAACCTAAAAAAAATTTTTGGGACCTTAATTTCCTTATTGCGAATATCATCCATATTTTGAGGGACAAATATTATCCAAATTTAACAACATACATATAGATATGTATAAATATAGGTAGAGGAAGCACGTTTGCCTGACTTAAAAAAATATCTTCTGCACCATCTAATTAGCATATTTTAAGATTGGCCCTTAAACCATTTAGATTGAGATCTAGAACCTAAGTTTAGATCCGATCATTAAATCAAGAGTTATTCAGGTTTTTTACTTTTTTTACGTACTGTATATAATACAACACGCATATAATACAACACTGTATATAATACAACATACTTTTACAAATAATAATGCTTTTCATTATTTCTTTTTCTTTATTAAACCGAATATATTAATAATGATTGGAAGAGAAATGAGGGGGAAAAAATTGTGATGAGTAAATTTATAAATGCAACAATTATCATAAATGATACTATAAAATCTGGATTAAAAATCATAAATGAACTATTTCATAATAACAACTCACTCTAGATTGCATCTGTGGACAACAGAACTAATTACCTAATAAAATTATTACTATTTTGTTTGATATTTTGGACATTCTCTTAATTAGGTAACCTGTCAAAGGTACAGAAGAGTTTAGGAGCAATAAATAACTATCAATTAAATCTTAATTTGACTAGTAAAAAATGACCTTTCAGAAAGAATGATAGAAATCACTTAAAACTACTCTATTAAACCTGTACACAAAATTCTCATAAGTGATAGCAGTAACTTTGGTCTGAAAAAGCTGTCTCAGTAAATAAACACTCTGTCCTCAATAAGTAAATAAATGCAAAAACAAAATACTTTAAATAACTATAAATTCAATTATCAGATTTTCGTTTACAAATTTAGAACATTCGTGTTTTTATAATACAAAACAAAAACATAAATAGAGCAACAATGAATATAATATAAAAACTAAACTTAATTAATAATCAGTAGAACATAACAAACTATCATTTTTAATTTATTCACTTTTTTTTTTGGTGTGTGTTAACGATATTTTTTTATTCCTGTATGCATACGCGTACATAATACCACATAAGTTTTATAGAAAATAATTTTAGGTTTGGAAAAATACAATCCTTAGAAACATAAACAGAAGTATTGTATGTAATTTTATTGAACCAACATTTATCTTAAACCAACCGAAATCTACTTTGCCTACTCAAATTTTATGTACTAAATATTTCACATATTCTTTACAACATTTAAAGACAAATTCATAAAATAAATCGAAATAAAATTTGCGTATTGTTACTTAAAATTTTTATTTAAAATCGAATAAATATTTAAATTAAAGCGTCATAGAATAAAATTTATTTCAATAAGATCAATTATTTAAAAAAATTTAATTACTTCTTAAAACTTATAATACGGCATCCCCTCCGAAGAAATATGTCACATTGTATTTTTAACAAAAACTTGAATTTTTTTTTTATTACTTTTGAGTATTATTATGTAATAGAATGCTTAAAATGTAAAAAAAAAATATATAATTTTTAAAAATTGTAATTTTATTTTTTCATTTAGGTTTAATTAATTTTTTATAATTACAATATTATAATGCTTTAGAAAAATTAAACTCTTTACTTATATTTATTTAGACATAATCAATATTGATCGATAAATAATAATTATTGATAAAGTTATTTGAGGGGTTTAGCTACTACCTGAAGCAATATAAGCTGTACACTATTACAGCATGCTTTCAAAAGCAAGAATAATGTTGATATATTGTTTATATTTGGAATAATGTTTCAGTACAATAAACTTTTTCTGTGCATTCACGTATAATTTTACCTTTTTTTTTTTCCTTTCATGAAATTCATTTTTTTTTCTTCTCATATTTCCGTAAAAATATCATAATAATTTTTAGAGTCACAAACAATAGTTTTATTTGTTCCTTATAATTTTTATATACAAGAAATGACTTTTTTAAAATAAGGGAAAACTATCGATACTATAATTTTAATAGCCTATTGAAATATTAACTATTTTAAAGATTAAAATGATAAAATTTAATTACGAATTGCAAATAAGTTTTTAAGAAAAGATGGTTAGTTATTTTACATATTATACATTAAATGTTACATTATATGTTAAAATAACCAACTTTGAAATACCTTCTACTAGATCTTAGTACACATTTTAACACAAAAAAAGAAGAAAAAGAACTTTTGAATTTAAAATTTCGGTACAGGCAAAGATGATAAAAGAAAAATTTTTAAATAAATATTTTCGAACTGGAGAAACATCAAAGTTAACCATTTTAACAAGGCTATTTATCAAACACCTGACTTTAGCTTTTCCTAAAAATAAATTAGTGGTTTCGTTTGAACAAAATTAAAGTTATATTTCATTAATCTGCCTTTAATAACCTGTTCAAAATTTAATAACTAAAATTATTTGCCCGATGAAATGGAAGATTCCTCAAGTATTGTTTATAAAAACATTTTCATTTTCAATAAACATTGGGAACAAGGAAGGGGAACCAATTTAAATAGAATAAATGGTTACTTACGTCAACTCTAAAATTTCTGCAAGAGTCATGTTTGTCTTTATATGATCGTTGCCCGAAACTTTTCTCTTAAAATAGTCACAAAAATCAAATAGTAAAATAATCGATAAAGTTAAATAAAAATTAAACAATGCGAAAAAGTAAAATAATCTAAACACGAACCAAATTGAAACAAAATCCTGTAAACTAAGGTTTAAAGTGTTTACCAAAATGTTTAATTTGTGTGTATATACGGGGGGTGTGTAAATACGGGAAATTAGTTACTGATTGTAGCTTAAATAAAGTTACTGGTTGAAAATTATGTCAATCAAGAAACTTTTCTTTTCCTAGACCTCCCACTTTCTTCAATCTTAAGTCATCATTTATTTGTATCTGTACCCCTCGAAAGGAAGACAATTTGAATTTTCTGAGATATGGCCCTTTCCTCTAAAAAAAAGGAAGGGGGAACGAGTCGACTATAGGATGCTTAAAGATATCTGAGATGAAAGGATGTTCTCTGTCTGTAGTAAATCAATTGGTTACACTTGTCTTGTCTTTAAAGTGGTTCTTCTCAGAAAATTTAGCTTTGTATTCTAACGCATATGTTGGGGACATTCACGGTGGTCCTTTTCAAGAGCCTTTGAATTCATGAAATCGAATGCTGGCAATAAACAGCTTTTGTTGTTTTACGACGGGATTGCTTGCTACATGCAGAAAGCAAGATCAGGTTAAATTGAACCACGTTTCCCAGCAGGAACAACAATAATTTCCCCATTCGTTTGTGCAGAATGACCAATTTTTATTTTAAGAAAAAGTTAAATGGAAATACCCTAATTAGTTATTTATTTATTTCAATCTGATGTACACACGAGCTGCAAGTAAAAATTAAAAGCAACGATTAAATTTATTTTTAGTGACAGAAATAATATTATTTTCAAAATATTTACATGTTCAAATTATCATCTTAATAAAAGTTGATGAAATTACATATATATATATATATATATATATATATATTCTCAATAATAATTTTGATTGGCTCTAACTCATTATCATTAAGGGTTTTCTTTATTAGTTATTAAACATATTTTTAAATTCAATTAATAAAAATATCTTTATATCTTTCGTAAATTTGCTATTTATTTTTGATTTGAAATTTTCAGAACTTTTCTTATTTCTTAATTGTAATTTTTACAAATTTCGTTATAAGATGCACAAAATATAGTTTACTTGCACTAAACCCAATTCAATGATCGAAAATTTGATTTTATTGCTACTTATTTCGTATATTTGATTTTAATACATATTAAATTAGTTTTAATGGATACTCTTTTTAACGTATTTTTCACCGTCAACGAACATCCGATTCACATTGCGAATTTGCACATCTTTTGTGCTCAACTTTTATAACATTTGTATTTATACAAGACTCTAAGGACTAAGGAACCTGTAATTCTTTCCTTATTAAAAGACTAGCTGCTTGCATTCATATTACATAGTATATATTTTAAGTTTTAAAATCTAATTTCAACATTCGCTATATATAGATAAAAAAAAATATAAGTAATGTGAAGTGTGTGGTCATATTTTCGCAAATTTAGCCTCTCCTCCATAAAGAAATTTCGAAAAATGATACTTAAACAGAGCTCCTTTTTCTTAATTTAGTGAATAAAAAAATTATTTGAAGTAAAATTTTGAAATAAATTTTTGTAACACAACCTTTACGTAATTTGATGACTTCTTTTTAATATGCAATGAGAATATAATTAAAAATATAGTGTAAGCAAATATTTTTGAAAAATGTGCAGCACATAAAAACAAAAACATGCAGAAAAGCTGCAAACATGCATAATACAGGTTTTTTTTCACATCAAAAATCACATATTTTACATCGTCAAATCATCGCATCAAAATGTTGTAAATAAATTTTTTTTTTACATAAAAAAATCAAATTGACGAAGTATTAACTTTGCTACAACTGCGAAAAATATTATGTAAACATCAATCGTAGCAGTATGTTATGGAATCATTGTAATGGATAAATAAATAGATCTTTTATCGCATAGAAATTCGCTACCTAATTTAATTATAAGACCAAAAATTTTTGATACATAACATCTTTTGTTTTTTTTTCTTTTATTATGTAAAATTTCGTACTTAGAAAAGCTTGTTATCTACTCTTAAAATGGAAGCTCAAAATAATAAATTTTTTAAGTAATGTTTCAAAAAAAATTAAATTATATACTCCTCACATTTAGTCAGGCTTTGTGGTGCCCCCCTATCCCCTGGTGCCCTAAGCACGTGCTTAGTGTGCTTAATGGTTAATCCGGCCTTGCCCCTAAAATTAAAAGAAGAAAAAGAAAGGCGTGAATAGAGGGGTTGGTTGACTTTCCCCACAGGAAGTGCGATGACCGCATTGACCATGAGAAAGGTCACCAAGAAAGTTAGATTAAAATTGCTAAATTGGAAAAAAGGAAAACGTTTAAAGAAAAATTAAAGGCTTAGGTAAAATTCGAAATTAAATTGTCACATTACATTAAGTGTAAATGTGACAATACCCGGACATGTGACAGTAATGATAGAAGATTAAGCGTGAAACCGTTCTTTGAATGATAGAAGTTAAACCGATTATATTTTAGCAACGTCATGATCCAATATAGAAATTCTAAAGAAATAGAAACATAGAACCGTAGAATAGTTCTTTTTGTTTGATTTTGCCATTTTAACTAACCATGCTTAACTTTTTTCGTCAATCAGAGTAATTATTAATAAATATCATTCCCTTACTCACATTTTTCTGAATGGCAATGTTTATAGATTATCTTATTGAAATTTGTTACCAAGGTCTTACTTAAAAAATATAATAACTTACTGCTGTGTTAATGTTAAAAAATGTAATTAAAATTAAAAATGATAATGTCACAGGATTGTAAAAGAATTAAGTTATTTAGAGCCTTTGAAAATTTCAGTTTTTTTGTGCATTTTGCTTAGTTTTATTCTTATTATATTTAAAATGCCAGTAAACAACAAGTTTCTTTTCATAAAAAAGTATCAGTTTTCTGGCTCAGGGGATAGAGCGTTCGCTTTCAGTGAGGCGAACTGGGTTCGAAACCCAGTCGTTACGAATTTCGCATCCGGCTTGCACCGAACACCCGCAATGCTGATGAAAAATTTCCTCAGTGGTAGACGGATCATGGGTTAGAGTCTCCTTGCCGGTAGGCTAACCGTGGGAGGTTCTCGTGGTCTTTCTCTCCATGTAACGCAAATGCGGGTTAACTCCACCATCCTCCACGAAGGCAAATTTCTCCCAATACTCGATCCAGGAGCTTCCTTGTCTTCTGGATTGGTTTCAAAATTAGAGGGTTACGAAGTTGAACATAAGTGGTCATAAGTGGCCGACCCATAAAATTGGGTCGGCTATTCAACGACGGTTATAAAATAAAATAAAATATAACCTAATTTACTCATAAGAGTAAATGAGGTTCTATCAGGTCATAAAAAAATAAATTATTCACTTCTGTGAAAATGGGATGCCTGCGTAAGTGCGGATATTTTGACGTAGTGCAGATATTTCGATCCTGATTAGTTTTTGAAATGTGGCATTTGTTTACTATAGGAACTGTTCTTTCCATTTTATTTCAAGTAAGATAAGTCTGTCAAGTATCAATTCCTTAAAACGGTACATACATTCAATTTTCGTTAACAAAGATTCTTTTTCAGAAATTTCAATCCTCTCACTATATATTTTTTCTTTAACACAAAGCAATGTGGAACATAAACAACCTAATTATGATCGAAATTGTATCAAATGCACACAAAACGAAAATATATCACGGTTAATATAAATAACCAAATAATTAATCTAAATTAAGTAATAGATATAGAAGTGAAAGATTTCTTTTTTCACAAATTTGATGAGTGATATTTCACTGTAATTGATAAATTTCACGTAAATTAACGTTGTGTGGAGAAACAAAATGGCAACACGCCATTTCGATTATAAACGATCAGCTGATGCACTAGCATCATAGGTCACATGTTTTAGTTTCAGAAATTTTCTTCTTCTTGAAGTGCAAGTACCCAATTGAAAATAATAACAACACTTTTTCTTCGTTTAATCTGAATCAGATTAGAACCACGAGTTTGTCACCCATTATCACTCCCAGCACGATGTTGGGACTCAAAAAAATTTAAAATGTTACTAGTGATTAAAATGTAAATCACAAAAATTAAATACACTTTAAGTCTCAGTAAAGATTTCTGTCCCTTTTTCGTTTCAAGAATACTTTTCTGTTTAATTCATAGTTTTTGAAAGTTAAGGAAATGTAAAGCAAAAACAAATTAATTATTTTCCAATTGAACGTATTTTAAACATTGTTACTTCAACAAAAAGTTGTGTAGAAAATCAGTAAGCTGCATTCTCATAAATTGATTAACAGCACCCTGTCAAATATAATTTCACCTGCAATTAATTATAACAGATAAAATGCTAATTCTTTTATTTTGCAAGCAGATACATTACTAATCTCTTTGTTTTCAACATGGATTCTTTATCAACCTCACGATCCAGTTGACATACTTTTAATTAAAACCAAACCGAAAAAAAATAAAACACAGTAAAGCATATTGATTTATTTTTATTGTAAAGAGCATTGATATGTAAAAAGATAATTTATTTTTGACTTTTCTTTTCGATTAAGCATTAAATAAGCAACACTGTTCTTATCGGAAATTCGAAATCAGCCTGTCATTTGTAATCATGACGGATGAGTTTGTCGTAATTCATGAATTTTATTTACATAATAAAAAAATACGTACTGTAGATATATACGGCGTAAGTTAATTTAACAGTTAAGAGGTTTTGAAAGAAAAAAGCTTGGATAAACAAATGTATTAATTGCTGTATTAATCAAAGTCGGTGTGCATTTATTTTCTCGTTAACACTATATTCACATAGACAAAAAAAATTAGAATTAAAATAATGCATGGTAGTGTATGGTTTTAAAATTACAATATTGTATGGTAATGACATTTCTAATAAAATAAGACATAATTTTGGTTAATAAAACCAAAATATACGGTACTTAAACCCTTCATTTAACCGTTCACATGGAAAAAGTTATCGGGAATACTGGTTTTCAAAATTATATTTTTTATTATCGCACATTTAGTAAAATATATAATACTAAAATGTAACTTATACAGAATAAATGTAACAGAATGTAAAATGTAACAGAATGTAAAATGTAACAGAATAAATTGTTTTTATGTATTCTCTAAGGTATCAGGACAAAATTATCAACATTTAGAGCATTTAGAAATTTTATCCCATTTTATAAAACCCTTTTTAATTGTTAATTTCAGCTAACTCACTACTAATTTTCTTAGGTGAACATTACGGAGCTTTTTGGTGTTTCCATAGAGTAGGAAACACGGTAAACAACAAGAAAAAAACAACTAAAATATAAAATTTTAATTAAAATAATGATTTCGAAACTTTTTTCGGAAAATGCAAAGCTAGCAATCATTTTATCCTTTATTGTGAGTTGAAATACATCGCATTTAGAACATAGTCGAAGAAGCAACATTGTCAACTTTTTCTGATGATATGTCGTCTGAAATGTTCATAAAATAAGTTTTATTTTTTAATAGAATCTTTTTTGATAGAATGATTTTTCATAGAATGATTTTAAAATGTTCACGAAATCAGGGTTCTTTTTCTTATGGCATGATGAAAACAGTATTTTGGTATAAATGTTTAATGGTGTGAAGTTTTTCTCCAGTGACATAACTTATGGGTTAATAAGTAATCGTGTACTATTTAAGTAGGTTAAGTAATTAGTAATAAGGATATTTATGAACTATTATTTAGCAATCTCCAATGAAACTCGGTATTCTCCGAAAAAAATTAAACATGCCCCCAGCACCCATTTTCCGACTGCGAATTTTCTCGCCAAAAATAGAAAAAAGCATCCTACCTCTCTCTCTCTCTCTCTCTCTCTATATATATATATATATATATATATATATATATATATATATATATATATATATATATATATATATATATATATATATATATATATATATATATATATATATATATATATATATATATATATATATATATATATATATATATATATATATATATATATATATATATATATATATATATATATATATATATATATATATATATATATATATATATATATATATATATATATATATATATATATATATATATATATATATATATATATATATATATATATATATATATATATATATATATATATATATGGGTCATTCTCACAAAAACAGTCATTTTCATGTCCTCAGTATATTTTATGTTCGTTTTACAACTTACGAAAAAAATTTTTTCAGGGAAAGTGTCCTTCAGAATGCAAGCTAACAAAAGAATAAAAATAAAATTATCAATTTTTATTTTTTATTAATTTTAGGTAATAAAAATATACCAATATGTCATTCCCTCACTTGTCCCTACTGCTGATTTAAAAAAAGAAAAAAATTGTTTCTGAAATAATTTTTTTTTTTTTACAAATTTGTGTTTTTTATTTGAGAATATTGAAATATAGAATTCAGAAAATAAATTTTAAATTTAATTTCTGATAAAAATATTAACACAGCACTATTTTAAACTTTGTCCCCAGTGTTTCGCGTCATTCCCTCACAACAATGTTCTTATCACCTGCAATCATCTTAGAATAAAAATATTTTAATAAAAACTTCAGAAGTTAACAACTGGCATCATAGAACAAAATTGCAGTATGTTTCCATCTTCAACTTAAAGAAGCTTTGCTGTGGAATAAATTTGAATGAATCAAACCAGGTAAAATTTTTTACATTTGTCATTCCCTCATGTCGTATTTTAGAGTAAAATAAAATACAACTTCATCGAAAAAGTGGATAATTATATGTTGCTTTCTTGTATGAATATAATTGTATGTGATTGACTTCAGAAATTAATTAGGCCTAACTGTTATTTTCAAATTTTATTGAATTCGTCATTCCCTCACTAGTGCATAAAGTGAGGGAATGACGCTGAAGTGAGGGAATGATTCACGATGAGTATATTATCAAATTTCTTTTTGTTCAATCGTGCCAGCCAATTTTATTTCCCAAACCTGTAAAAACTATTAAATATATAAGACTAAATTATAATAAATATTAGATATACTTAGTATGTTATCATTTTCAAACTTTAGGTAGATGTAACTTAGATAAAAACATGTATTAAAATAAAATATCATTCCCTCACTATTAGTGTCAGTCCCTCACTTTTTAAATAGTGAAAAATATTAATTTACTTATTAATTAATTTGAAAAATAAATTAATAAATTGATTTATTAAACTAATTAATTTATTTATTAAATTAATTATTAATTATTATAAATTAATAATTATAAATTAATTATTTAAAAAATTAATTTATTTAAATATTAAGTATAATTTATAGGATATATACTTTCTTTATAATGCCATTACATATTTCTATTAATATAGAAAGTTTCAGAGCTTTTTATTCACTTTACTTTTTTGGGATTTTATGAACTGAAAAATGACAGTTTTCGTGAGAATGACCCATATATATATATATATATATATATATATATATATATATATATATATATATATATATATATATATATATATATATATATATATGTATATATATATATATATATATATATATATATATATATATATATATATATATATATATATATATATATATATATATATATATGTATATATATATATATATATATATATATATATATATATAATGACCTCCCTCCATCTGTAACAATGGGCTCGCCCAGGTTTCGGGGCACATTAGGACCCATAATCCTCATAGAACATTCCCTGACGGCTGTAATCTACTTGAATATACTAGTCGCTGACCAGGTTCACCCATTCATGGCAACAGTTTTTCCTGGGGGGATGGTGTTTACCAACATGATAATGCACCATGTCATAAGGATCGAATAGTCGAGGAGCATTATAGTGACTTTCAAGTCATGTCTTGGCCCCCAAATTCACCTGACCTTAATCGAAAAGAGCATTTGTGGTCTTACTTGGAAAACCAAATTTGTGCTGCCACGCTACCCCCTCGCAATGTGAGGTAATTGCAGGACCAGTTGGTGAGCGCTTGGCGCCAGATACCTCAGACTACCTATCAGCACCTTCTGGAATCAATGCCATTTCGGGTGCTAGCAGTTTTGAGTATTAAAGGTGGTCCTACATGTCATTAGCAGGGTGGTCATAATGTATATATATATATATATATATATATATATATATATATATATATATATATATATATATATATATATATATATATATATATATATATATATATATATATATCGTAACATCTTGTAAAACGTCGAAGCAGAATACCCCTTCGTGTATAGTCCGGTTCACTCCTAAACTTAGTATGCGCAGATAATCGATCGAGGACAAAAAGAAAATTAGAGCGTTTCTTAAGGCACTATCTTTTAAATGTCATGTAATGGAACATAAGATTGCACATGGGTAGATGATTAAGATGATTCTACGGGACTAAGATTACACAGTTTACGCTCCTGAGCTGAAGTCTAGTCTCTTAACACTAGAAAGACTAAACATTGTTGTATACCTAAAAAGACAAAGGGGTGAGATTGACCCTTTCTTTACTGTTTGTGAGTGGATAATCAGACATCAAACTCCTCAATTATAAGCATATTTAATTAAATAAAAACAAACTATGGGCTTGAACATCGAAATTCTATGGTATCTTTTTTATTGTCCTAAATTCTGTGGTATTTTTAGTTAACTGAAATATTTGATTAAAGGGACACAGGATTCTCAATTACATGTATACACTAGTTTCTTATACACTGGTCGACAAAATTAAGAGATGGAAAGCATTTTCGCACATTCATTCGCACATGCAAGATACCCGCACACCACTCCATGTGTTTGACAATGGTTCCTTGAATGCCCAGAGGTACAGGCAGGAGGTCCTAGAGTTCTATGTGCGTCTTTTCAGGGGCGCTGTTGGCCATGAGTTCATTTTTATGGACGACAAGGCGCGACCACATAGGGATCTCATGGTTGACGAGTATTTGGAAAGCGAGTATATGCAACGGATGGATTGGTCAGCCAAATCCCCTGACCTGAATCCTATTGAACATGCTTGGTATGCTCTTGGGAGAGCTATTGCGATGCGTCAACCTCCCCCGAGAACCATTCTGGAGTTAAAAATTACTCTGGTGGAAGAATGGGAGGGTCTTCCACAAGTCCTCCGTACTTCCGTTATTAACAGCATGCATACTCGTTGTGCATGCTGTCTGTCTGTCAGGGGTGACCTTACACCATACTAGAGGCTACACACACTGTACAAGCCACACTTTTATTGTCATCTTTTATCCTTAAATTCCGACAGCATTGGATTTATTTGCAATATGTCTTGCCATTGAATGACACTTTCATTTTTGTTTTGCATACTTTATTATCATGGAGTAAGCTATATCCATACCAAATTTCACTTATTTATACTCAGTATTTTTTGAGATATTTGGGAAAATGTCTTCCATCTCTTAATTTTGTCTACCAGTGTATAATTGAGTTTCCTTTTCTATATAAATAATAACAATAAACCTGTTGAAAGACAATATAAGATTACTCAATGAAACTTACCTTGTATATAGCAATTGCTACCTCATACCCAAGACAATCTAGGATTATGCGATCCTAGAAAAATGTCTAAAAGGCAAATCTGTCATGTCATTCTAAATAAACGTTTTTATAAGGTTAACTCATGAATGATTCAATAAACATTTAAATTTGATCAAATTATGAAATACTCACCACATGACACTTTCAGTAAGTTATTTTTCAAACTACAGGGCAACAAAAACAGGAGGGGTTTGATTGCCCTCTAGTGTTAACTTAAAAATAACTAACTGAATAAATAAAAACGGGACGAATCCTAACCGTGATAGTATAAAGACGAATTTGGTTGCATTCACTTTCTTAACTCCCCATCTCTTATGGATTGACTCAATTAGATATCTTATTTATTTGTTACTGCTCATTTGCAATGACGTTCTTTTTTTAATCTTTTCTGCATTGTATTGGTCAGTGAAGACAAGGTCGTGGAATCGAAACTTGTGCCGGATGGTTATAATTAAAGTAACCCCGTTTAAATCAACACAGTGTCCATTCTCGGGGTTTTCGAAATTTGGTATATATGATAGATGAACCATGCAAAATAAAATTTATAATGAGAAAATGTTCCCTATTTGATCAATAATTGGTGACTTTCATGTTAGAGTGTTAATCTGATTCGGGTTGATTTAAAGTTCTAATAGTCGTCATAAGATCCTTCTTCCCCACGCGCCATGGCAGAAGCTAAGAAAAGATGATTACTAATTTCGTACGTTTGTTTTTTTATTTTATTTCCAATCAGCTGCACAAGTGCACACACATGATCAGACCTACTGCGTTCTCCAGAAGTGGTATTCACTCTTTCAGGACCACCACAATGAGTGAGATACCGTTGGCTATATTAATTTGGACATCTAGTTTCTGCCACACTAGATGGCAGCACCGAAACTCTTACTTGGATGCTAAAGTGCCCTAGGAATTTAA
Source organism: Parasteatoda tepidariorum (assembly GCF_982258835.1). Classification (NCBI taxonomy): domain Eukaryota; kingdom Metazoa; phylum Arthropoda; class Arachnida; order Araneae; family Theridiidae; genus Parasteatoda; species Parasteatoda tepidariorum. The sequence goes on along the minus strand of NC_141760.1, from coordinate 39,444,968 downwards.
TTTTGCCGGAAATGCCAAGAGCCAATAAGGCACTCCAGGGATCTTTTACATGCCGCATAATCATACGACATGGCAGCTGAGGAGTTTCTGCATCTCGAAAATCTGTCGTCTGGGCCGTGGATCAAACCCGCAGACTTGGATTTCGTACGTTTGTACTTGAAGTAAAAGATATGCACCAAGGGAGAGGGGGAAGGGGGGAATAAAACTTGATTAAAAGCAAGCATAGCTCACGCCGCAATGTTATTAAACACATACTGTTACTGACACTATTACTGTTTAGTAACATTGGTCGCGTTACTGCGATAAAGCAGGAGACCCTTCTTTTTACACATTAAAAATTATTTTGATAAAAATGAAATGAGAAAATATATATGCTATGATTTAATCAAGCCTTGAGCCTTCAATTTTCTTTTAACTGACTGCACTTTTCTCAGTTTAGCCGAAAGTTAAACAAATTTTGTGTTGAAGATTTTTATTTTACGAGGGTCATTTAGCATACATTTAGCGAATATTCTGAAATGGACTCTATGTTAGTTTATGCAGGGTAATTTATAACCACTCCACAAGTTCTTTTTTAACTATTTCAACTTATATTAGTATATGTTTTTTTGCCTTTTATTAACGCTTACTAAATTACTTTTAACATAGAATATTATGTAAAAAGAAGCTTTGGTTTTAATTTTTTTTTACAACTCAATTTATGTCTTTTTTTTTGTCTAAAATATTTTGGTACATTTATATTCTGAAAGAAATTTTATTTCCTTTCAAGAAAAAAGCTTTTTTTACCATTGCTCAAATATTTTTCCTTCCAATGTTTAGAAATGTTTTTCATTTTTTATTCTTTTACCTATGGTGTGTTTCTTTGTAGCAAGATCAAAGAGTGATTGACAACAATAACCATGCAGATTTAGAAAATCCACGAACTGTTAGATAATAAAATTTCAGTCTTTTAAGGAAATGGAATTCTAAGAGACGCAAATGGTAGCGCTTCTTTTAAATCCAAAGTATAATAATTCATGGACCATTGATCAAATATTTCATTCTTTGAAGAAAAAAAAAACAATAAAAAGACTTTGGATAGGATTGAAGTTTTAGAAATTTTAGTTTTGATACGACTAACAGAAAAGAAAAATGTTTTAAACATTTTCAGGCTTCATTCCTTCATTTATTTTACTATAAATCACAAATAATGTATAAATCACAAATAACTAGCAATGAGTGCTTCTTATCCATTGAAGCATTGGAATTTAACAAAGGTTTTAAACAATTATTCATTTGCTTAATAGTTTGTTATATTGCAACTATTTTAATTTTTTTGAATAAATGTTTCAAAAAGATTATATTAAAACGATTTTCGAAGACGATTCTGTTTGTTTGGATAAGAGATTTGAAATTATCGATAAATATGCTTTATCAGTTTACTTTTCTTAACGAACACCATATTTTAAAAAAATTGAGTGTGAAGATTGTATACTAAATCATGTTTGTGAATTATTATTATTATTTTTAAATTCTTTATTTTCGTACAAAATGTCTTTCCTTCATTTTACGTTAACTTTTTTTATGAATTTTCAACAGCTTTTTTTGCTTTGTTTTTTAAATTTTTAGTCTTTGTTTTCTTTATTTTATAAAAACATTGTTTTAAAATATTCATGTTAATGATTTCAAAAAGACCATATGATAAATTTTTTTTTCGAATTGCTTTGATAATTTTTTTAGGAAAGAGGTTTGGAGCGTTGTTTTGTTGTGAACTGCTTTTTTTACGTGATTTAGAACTGTTAATACAAAGGAAACGCCCCTTGCCGCATGCGATGACATTATCGGCCATTGATTCCTATGCAAATTGAATTCTAATGATATGTCCTAACTTCCCAAGAAGCTTGTTTCAGCAATTATGCAACCCAATTAAATATAACGTTTTTAAGCTTGTACATTTTGACAGAAAACAGAACAAAATGTCATAAAAAATCTATGGCTTTAAGAGAATAACTAACTTCAGATTTGAGAACCTCGCACACCCGAATTAGACAAAATAAGTATTTGTATCAATACAACAAAGCATTTGTTCCAAAGAGTTATCTATATTTACATCAAAATTATTCCAAAATTATCAAGATACATTAAATATATTAATCTCTATTGATGCATGTCTAATGATATACATTTATTGCTAAAAGTATGTGATTAATATAACAATGATTGACATATTAAAGAATATGAAAAAAAAGCATATTGGTATGTTTAAATTGTTTAAGAGAAAAATTTATGAAAAAATAAACCTTTTAATTTAATTATTTGTTTTCAAATCGTAATAATTTAATTTATTTAAAAATTTTGTACCCATATTCAAGCACTTTATTCAAAATTAAAAGCGTAACAATTACTGTTTTAACTTATTTATTTTAATTAGTAAAAACAGCTAGATTTATTTTTTTAAACCATGGAATTTGTATTTATTAAAAAAAGTATATATTAGAGGCAAATGAATTGGTTACAAAATGTAACAGTTCTTTTACTTCATCTTTATTTTATTATCTAAGGAAGCACCGCAACCGCATATTTAAAGAAGCAATGAAGAAAAATAAAAGGCGCTAAGTTTGAAAATGTAATCTAACTTTTATCACTTCAACGCCAAACAAGAGTTCGAACACCGTTTTAAATTATTCACGGCATAGTGGTAGAAAACCAATAACTTGTCCTCAGAAGCCAAAGATTATCAGAAGGTTTAGCTTTTTCTTCGCCAATTGATTTTTTTTACAACGAGGTAGTAAATTTAGATATTTGATCTGTGTTTTTATGGCGTGTACAAAAACCACGCTCATTTGTTCCACCCGTTACAACTAAGTCAACAGATTTAGAAAATGGAAGAATATTGAAAACATAAAACAAAATAAGGGTAAAAGTTATGTAAAGGAATTGTAGAAAGAGTTTTTGAGATAAAATGTATCAGGAAATTTATCGATGTATAGAACGAAATAGGTAAACAGTATCCATGCCAAATATTTTTATTGAATTTCTTAACCTCATTTTCGATGTATTAGTGAATCTCCTTTAAGGAGAATTATTGGGGTAGAAATATAGGGATATAGTAAACATGTTTTTGTTTTTACATTGATCTTTATAATGCTAATACACACTTATTAAGAAGCACTATAGATATTTTTTGGAAATTAGTTATTTAATTATTTTATTAACACAAAATTATTAGATATTTAGTTTTCATGAGATACGCTTTACATAGTTTTTCAACAGTAATAGAAAAATGTAAGGAGAATGATTGATTTTTTTTTTTTTACAAATTAAAAGATTTCTTTTCTACCACGCTACCAAGACATCATATTTCCTTTAAAATCATTTAAAAGATTATTAGAATAATTATACATTATTTTAAAAAAAAATTTGCTTTATTTAAATAATGACTACAGGGTGAAAAAAAAATTCTGATCAAATTACCGTGCTGTATGGTAATGGCATTTATGGTAATAAAACTATAATTCTGGTATTAAAAATCAAAATATACGGTACTTAAACCATTAAGTTATTAAACTTTTAAGTTCGCATGGTAACGGTATTCCGAAAATTCTGGTTCTCAAAATTATAGTTCTTATTATTACACGTTAAGGGAAAAATACAAAACTGAAAAAATAATTTGAGCGAATAAGTGGTTTTTATACCATGCTGTAAAATATTATGATAAAATTACCACATTTACCGAATTTTATAACATCTTAAAAAAACCCCATTTTATTGTTAATTTCATTAAAATCATCAGCAAAGCACTTCGGTAAATAGTACCGGAATTTTGGATTTCCCATAGAGCCTGAAACATGGTACGTTTTACCACATTCTGGTATTTTTTACCATACTTTTATTTCTCAATGCACTTATTTTTTATCCTGATATAAACTGCGGTAAAAAGGAGTTAAAAAACAAAAATATAACGAATTCAGCAAAAATTAGAATTTTCAATACTAGCATTAAATCTGTCCTACTATATGAATCTGAGACATTGCACTGCAATAAAAATAGCAGGAAAAATCTTCAAGTTATTATTAACAGGTGTTTAAGAAGAATCTTGTGCATCAAGAAGTTTCATAAAATTTGTAATGCAGAAATCTACAGAAAAGCAAAACATTAATCGATTGATCATTAAACGATTGATAAAAAGTAAATGGATATGGAAGTAAATGCTCTACATGAACTTGAAAAATTTAAAGTAAAACAATTTTTCGAATGGAACCCTCATGGCAATAGAAAAAGAGGAAGACCTAAGAAAGACTTGAAGCAGGATGATTGTAAATAAATTGAAAACAATAGGAAAAACACAGAGAAAAGCAAAATATCTGCAAATAGAGAGAGATAGAAAGCTATGATGGACGCCCTATGCTCCGATTCTGAGTGAAAAAAATTATATGTATAAACGTAGTTAGAGGAAAAATAAACAGTTGGGCATTTTATGATTTAGCTTAGAGATTTTACATGCATAGAGACTTTGTTAATGTTCATGAAAAATCATTGAGTAGATTTTGTTATATTTAGAATAATGCAATTAATGCGATGACAATAAAGGGCCAGTATAATTTATTAAAGTGTTTTATCTGCTGAATAAAGTAAAATATGCCATATTTTAAGTTTCATAAATATTTTTCCTGTTAATAAAGCTACATGTTATTTAAAATACTCAATGCATCCAGAATCAATTTATTAAATTGATATAGTTCAAAATATTATTCTGATCCATGTTTTCGTTAAATGAAACTAAACAAACTGATGTGTATTACTCACACTTACATTTCAGTAGTTTTAAAAATAACATGTATTGAATATTGTGGGGTTAGATTTCACCTTAAGTTCACGGTTGTGCTTAAATTAGCAATCAACTAAAAGCATAGTGTATTTTTCGTGGAACTGTTTTAACTTTGCTGAGAATTTTGCGCTAATAAAGAGAGATTCTTTTATATTTTTGTCAGAAATAAATATAATATTTAAAGATACTTCGCATTGAATAAAATTCTTTGTAGTTCAGATTATAAGGCACTCAGATAAACAAAAAATTTTACAAATAAACAAATTTTTACAAAATAATCTGTAAAAAATGTTCTAATTGATATATCAACAAATGAATGCACAAAATTATTAAGATAAATATTGCAAGCACTATGAAAAAAACGTTTTTTGAAAATATGTTAAAATAAAAAAGCCTTAGGGATTTAAAAATTTAGAATTTTTTCAACTTTTTTTAAAATTTAAAAAAAATTAAACAGTTTAATTACTTTTTGAAGATAAATTATTGATTATAACTTAAATGAGCAAGTAAAGCATCCTCAAAATGAATGATTATACCTTTATTTAAAAAAATTTTTGCAAAGGTACTGTGACTCCTTAACAAAGAAAAAAAGAAGGAAAACCATAAAAGAAAATATTTTCATAATTACTGTTCTTAATAAAGAATTTTTAAGTACAAAAGTGTATGTTTTTAATGAGTTATTAAAATTACATTTTCCCTCTTTACCTTTTATATTTTGCTTAATTAGACTTCCTTTCTAAAAAAAATTTAATTGTAAGCTAAACTGCTTTCTACAGTATCAGTTAAGATGGAGATTTCCTAATTAACTATTTTTAAAAAGAAATTCCTGCTTTAGGAAGCAAAATTTTTTTAAATTAAGAGTGTAATGCGTACTTAGGCTAGTAAACCTCTCTCAGGGGCTTGTTCTTATTATTCAATGTTTTTTAATTAAAAGGAAAAAAAGAATTTTTTGAAGTCAATGCAAGAATTTATCTAAACAATTACAAAAGAAATTTGCAACTGTTTAAAGCTGAAGACAAATCTACATATAAAAACTAATTTATAAAACATTACACTATAGGGATTTTTATAAATGGAAAAAAAAATAATGAGTACTTTCAATGTATATGATAAATTCAATAAAGCGTGGTTGATTCATATATTTGCACGGTTGTCGAATATCTACTTTTTATTAAGAAAGTGTCGTGTGAAAAATTGAGGGAGATATGTGTAAATTAGCTACAATTTCCTAATCGTTTTTCTGGTTATGTCGTTTTTATGCCTTTAGTATGAACTTTTTTTTCAAGAACGCAATTGTTACTGTTTGAGAATGAGTATGTTATTGCTTTTCGCACGTTCGTTTTTAAGTAAATGTCGGAATCTGTTCATTATAAATAAATAACAATATATGCTATGATTATTTTCTGCATTGAATTTTAAACTCACTTCATTTTTTTTTCTTCATGTGTCTGATTTCAGGTGAATAGTAGAATCTGTTAAGCATAAATGAATAATAATATATGGCACGAATAATTTATTTTCAAGCTTATTTAATATAATTTATTTTTGTAAGACTGATTTTAGGTTAATGGTAAAATCTTATAGAAGTAAGTAATTTACAAAATATGTTTGTGATTATTTTTTGTTACAATGCAAAAGAGCTAGTCTGTGATATACTTTAAGAGACTGTAGATTAAACGCTCGAAAGCATTTTGCAATTTCAACTTTTTTTAAAAGTTCTTGGAGGCTTCAGAAGGTTTTTATCGTAAGTACTAATTTTCCAGTAAGAACAGATAAATGCTTTATAGGGGTGATCTTCTCCCGTAGCATCGTGTCACCTGCGCACCCTAGAATAGTTCTGTAACTTGACATTGAATAATTTAGTTGTGTTTCATCGAAGTGGCTTCTCAGCGCTAGTGTAAAAGACGGAAGATACTAACATTCCTTATCCAGTGAATTGAATGATGAATAGCAGAGTTGTTGCGCTGCCATCTATGTCTCCGTGAGAGTGTTGTTCGTGTCCTTAGTTCTGGTTCACCAATTGTGTTGAGCAGGAGTTTAAAAACTGCTCATGTATGTAAGAAATTGATGAAATGGGTTGTTTCTGCCCTCAGAGTCTAAAGCCCAATTAACTACTGTAAAGAATAATAACTAAAGAATAATAACTAAGAGGCTTATAAAAACTTTTTTTACGTCCCAGTTAGCTCAATAATTTTTTAAATCAATTTAATTAGTAAATAAACCCTATAATTCATACAAATGAAATAAATAATGAAAGTTTATTGAAAGATAATTGAAATTTGTAATCTCATTAAACATACAATTAATTGATTAATAAATTTAACCGTTAGCCTATAATTGCTGTTTTTGAGTTGATTGAAAATTGAAATTAATAATAAAGAATTTCACGTTAATAAAATAAATCTTCCATATTAAAATATTTTTTTTGACATTGAAATCTAAAAATCTTAACAACTAAACACACTCTTGAAGAATTTTCTGATCCAAAATGCAAACGATACAGAAATTCACGTGTAACTGACTTTCTTATCAACTTCAAATGCAACATGTTTTGTCAAGACTTGTGCACATTAAAACACACAAAATTTTTGATTTAACATGTTCATCAGCAACTCTTGAAATGATTCGAAGCAATTCAAATTTTTCTTCGAAAAAAGACCTTAAGAGAAGAGATACAAAAAAAAAGACAATCAAAAGGTGTTAACAGATTCCCCAGAAAAAAAAGATCTTATATAATAAAATAAGAAGATTATTAAAATGTCTAAGAATCTTCCTTAAGGAAAAGAAACATACGAATGATACAGAAGAAAACGAAGCATACGTTTGAATATGATTCAGAAGATAGTTTATGTGAAAAGTTGAGTTTATAAAATTTCAAGTGAATGAAGTTAGTCTTGTTTAACTATTTTTGAAATTTCCGAAATGCTAAGAAAGAAGCTGTCAGGTGATAAAAGAATGCTTTGTTTTATATTTAAATTATCAAACGCAAAAAGTATTAATCATTTGAAAAGTTATAGCGTTAACTAGTGTTGAATACCGAGTTTGGTTTTAAAGAAAACTGGATCCTTCAGGCAAGTTTTTGCTTGAAGAACATGACGTTTCTTGAAATTTTAAAAGTGATGGTGTAAATAAATTGGTGCAGATGGTGTTTCTATACAACAATCAGAACAAATGTAACTCATCGTTGACTTTTTCATTAACAGCATGTAATTTTTTTTTAATTTTCTTAGCTAATCTCTATACTTTTAAATATTCAAAAGAAATATTATTTGGCAATATAGTCTTGATCCCTAAAGGTTAAAGTTTTAGAGATGGCTGATACAGTAGCTGTAACCTAAGTCTTTTCTTTGTTATAAAAGTATTTGATATATGAGGGAAAAATATTATTTTTTGTGATAGCCCATTTATTTTGTTTTCAACATGATATATCACTAAACATAACATAACATAACATAACATAACATAACATAACATAACATAACATAACATAACATAACATAACATAACATAACATAACATAACATAACATAACATAACATAACATAACATAACATAACATAACATAACATAACATAACATAACATAACATAACATAACATAACATAACATAACATAACATAACATAACATAACATAACATAACATAACATAACATAACATAACATAACATAACATAACATAACATAACATAACATAACATAACATAACATAACATAACATAACATAACATAACATAACATAACATAACATAACATAACATAACATAACATAACATAACATAACATAACATAACATAACATAACATAACATAACATAACATAACATAACATAACATAACATAACATAACATAACATAACATAACATAACATAACATAACATAACATAACATAACATAACATAACATAACATAACATAACATAACATAACATAACATAACATAACATAACATAACATAACATAACATAACATAACATAACATAACATAACATAACATAACATAACATAACATAACATAACATAACATAACATAACATAACATAACATAACATAACATAACATAACATAACGTAACGTAACGTAACGTAACGTAACGTAACGTAACGTAACGTAACGTAACGTAACGTAACGTAACGTAACGTAACATAACATAACATAACGTAACGTAACGTAACGCAACGTAACGTAACGTAACATAACATAGCATAGCATAAAGTTACATAACATAGCATAGCATAAAATTACATAACATAGCATAACATAACATAACATAACATAACATAACACATAACATAACATAACATAATATAATACAACATGCCTTTTTTGCATTAAATACTTTTGTAACACAGAAAAAACTTACGGAGCAACTATTGTACCAGTAGTCTCCAAAAAGTTAAATAAATTTTCGAAAATATATATCTTCAATAAATTAATAACTCCAGAAGATAAGAGCATAAAATGAGGATATTCCAAAAAATAGCATCCAATGGTTACAAGGAACGCATTACATGCTGGATAAAAATGAGATAAAAACTTCTTTCAAAGTACAACACATTCCCTAGAAAACAATGTGGAACCTTAAGGACAATGGAAGTCGTATTAGACATTTAAAAATGTCGGCATGCAGAGATTCTTGATTAAATGAAAAATTTGTTTACGTGGGCCTAATCTGACATTTTCATTCCTGAAAGTATCTTTCCTATTTTAAGCTTTTAATTAAAGAATAAATTCATGTCTTAATATTTATGCATTCCAATCCCTATGAACTTGGATTTCTAGTTTTGAAAAAATTTTTAATAACCTTCATTGAATCACATTTCTTAGCATTTATAAAATTGACTATAAAAAGCTCCTAGATAAAATAATTTCTATCATTATTTTTAAATTCATTAACCTTCTTTTTTACTTTTTAAAAGAAATGACGCAAAAAATTTACATCTATAAAGATCAACACTTGATATCAAATAAGAATTAGTTTTTTCGTCTCGAATTGATTATCTTTGTAACTATTCCAAGATTATCTTCATTCTGATCTGAAGCTTTCCCTTTCAGCTTCTGTAAGCACTCCAAAGGAATTTTTAATGTCTTGGTATTACCAGTGGCATGAAATCTATTGTTCTCAGTTATCTAATGAATTCTCCATTATCTCTTCTTCCTCAACTGAGAAGAACTTTGTCTAGATAATCAAACTGCCATTAGATATTTAACGGACAATAAACCATTGATTAAAGAGTGATTGCTCTTAGCGTTTGATTAAATTAACTGTTGTTAAGGAGATAAGAATTTTCTCTTATGTGTCACTGTAATTAATGGATGTCTTACTTAAATTAAAATACGAGAGTAAGTATTGAAATCTGTTAATTTATTTCTTGAAAAAACGATGTCTTTCAGTGAACCAACATTTAATTAGAAATGAGATAAATGTAACATTTTCAATTAAAGAGCACAAAGTGTAACTGCAAAACTTGAAATCAAACAAAGCGTATTTGCTTGATTTTCGAAGTGCTAAAATGTTCACAAAAAAGATTCTCTATTACTTATTTAAGAATTTCTGACTCTTATTCGTTTATACTAAAAACAAAATTTAAAAAGCCTTTGAAACCTAAATTGATTTGAATAACAAATAACAAATTTCAGACCATGCACTCTCTAAAATCTGTTCAATGTTTAGCCATAATTTTTGTGGTACACTGCTAGAATTTTCATTCCAAAATTATGGTAAAATAACTGGCAGCAATCTGTCCATCCGATTAACCGTAAAGTTCATAGTAAAGAATATTTTTCACCTTTACGGTTTTGAAATCATTTACTATTGGTATGGTTATGAAATAATGAATACAAAACTATAATTTTTAACCATTTACAGCTACCAGGGTTTCAAAACCGTAAAAACTATAACTGGACACTGGAGCTAGGCTTCTCGTTAGATAATGGGCATTGGAGGATGCAGGTCAGTGGAAATGTTTGATGTGTATTAAAGGGAATGAAGGTGTCAGCGCTGGAACTCGAACTGTCAGTCACTGAGATTGACAGATAAGCTCTCTCGGCTATAATATGCAGGCAGTTGCAAAGAACTAAGTTGCTTCATTAGATGGGCTTAGTTGGTGCGATAAAATTCCTGTTATTTAACCGTTTTAGACAAAGAAACAGTTAATAAATGATTTTTCTCACTGTTAATAGTTTCATTACCATCTTTTTAAAGTTTTTTGACTGTTTCGTTTAACTATGGTAAAATAGCAATTAAATAGATTGTTATTTAACCATTTTCTCCGAGAAATTTCTAACAGTGCAGATAAGCAGTTGACCGAAAACCTCGTGAAGGCAAAGACCAGTAGAGAATCACATACTTATTTCACGAAGATTTCCGTTCAATCAAAAATTACTCGAAGTAAGCTTGAAGTGGTTTCACTAAATTTGCGGGTCAGTCTGACGCAACTGTAACTGAGTTCAAGCTAATGGCGGATGACCGGCATGTTTCAACGAACGACACATCAATCGAAGAGAATAAAGCTTTTAATCAAGTAATATTTTAGTGTAATTTTGTACACATTTCTTTTGAAACAAATTTCTAAAAATATGAATCATATGCATCCTGTGAAACCTTTAATTCACATACATTTTAGCACTATTCCATTTCGGTTGGACGAAAAAGAAAACCCTATTGCCTTAAGGCCGTAATAAGTATATAATTTTACTTTGACCTCAATTAGTTAAGCTTTCCCAGCGTCAATAGCTTAGCAAGCCACTTAGGCTGAGGGGTTAGAGCTCGCACCACCCAATGAAATGACTAAGGGAAATTTTCGTAGCTTTTTTTCTCTCCATGAAACACAAACGCCCATGACCACACTTCCACAATCATGCCATTAGTAACGAAATTTAGGAGCCATAATCTCCATGATGGAATCAAGTGATTTTGATCAGTGAATCAAATCAAGCAATTTAGATCAGAGATGCGATTCAAGAGATTCAGGTCACTATTCGAATCAAGTGAATCGGATCACGGATTCAAATTAAAGGATTTAAATTATGCGGTTCGGATCAATGATTCTAACCAAGAGATTAAATTCATTATTCGAATCCTTCATTTCACACACTCCCTTACAAGTAAAAGGTCTGATATATACACTACACCAAGTCCTGCGAATCTCCAAAAACACCGAAATATTATCGTTGGATACCATGTTACAAAGAAAAAGCCAAGCATTAGCTCCTGGTGAACAAACATTATGCAAGTATGCATTGTAGCAATTAACGCTATAAGTATATGGAAATATATGTAAAGTAGCCTGAATTTCGTACTGACTTATACGTTTAACAGAAATTTGTCAAATCATGTGTTAATAAATTAAATGTTGCTAAGCTGAATCTTTGAGTTAAAGTAAATTAAAAAGCTTTTCAAAGGTCAAAATTTTTATTTATTTGCAGATGGAACTTTTATTACAACATGGAGAAAAAAAAATAACGGAGAATTAACTTGAACTATTATTCAGAAAACAGATAAAATTTTACTATTAAATTTACTAAATCTTTTATTACAATATCAGATCAATATGAAGGTTGCAATTGGGTTTTTGATTTTACCGTAAATGATTTGTCTCTGTACATTTTGTTAAAGTTTCTTGTAATAAAGTATTACTATTAGTTAAAAAAATTTTTTTTGAATGTGTCTGATTGTAGAATCAGTTTTCATTCAAAATTCAGTTTTACATTAAGAAGCTGAAAATGTGTGTTTATGCTATGGCTGAAAAATTACAGAGCTGTAAAGCGAGTGATGATATACTGTTATTAAAATTCTACAAAAAGAAGCAGATTTTCGAACAACATTAAAAGCAAAACGTGGAAAAAGTATATCTTTATTGTTATTGTCATAATAATAGTCAAGCCTTGAACTTGGTTTGACATCTCACAGAAAAATATTTATAAAGAAAATATTTGGCTTTAGTTGAATGCTTAGCCACAAAAGTAGTACCTATTGCAGCACAAGGACATTGGTAACACTTCGCAACAAGTTTTTTTAATTACATATGTTGTAGCTAAATTGGTACCAATTATTTTGTGAAACGTTAAACCTCATTTTCAACGCCTTGTAACATAATACAATTCAACTTTAATGCATCCCCAATAAAATATTAAATTTAATTTCTTACACTCAATTTGAACAATGCTATTGTGCAATCAAGTTTACGTAGAATGGTAATAGGAAACAACATAACATCTTAAAAAAGTTTCAGCAAACTTGAACGATGACATATGGTTCAACACGCTTTAAATTTAGTATAATGATTTTCGTAATTGGCACATCTTAATCATATAGTGTCCATCTTACTACACGCCAATGAGATCTTACCGTCTGTTTTCTATTTTTAACCTCTTGTACTTTGTCCCGTCTTTTTTAACTTTAAGATGCATGCTTTCATGCAAAAAATAAGAAAATCTCAGATTTCAGCATTGGAATCAATAAGAATTTTCAGTACAATTTTATCCAGAGGCTTTACAGTTAGAAAAACACAGATAAAGTGCTTTTTCACTCTTGGAAGTAGTGAAGGAGTAATTGCTTCGCGTGGAGGCTGTGCAAGCGATAGAATATCAATAATTTTTTTGCTTTCCTTTTCAATGACATGTGCTCAAATACTTAAAATTTAGTGTTAGTTGATAGAGACCATTATTTAATTCATAAATTAATTAATCCTACTCGACCCAGAGGCTATCGGCAGGGTTTCTGGGCTCTGAGCAGACCAGTTCTCTTTAACCCTTATTGTCAACATACCAATCCATCAGAATTTGGTAACAAGACATCGTTCTTTCTGGAAGCAACAAGTGTCCAAATCACAAACTGTAAGCATTTAATAAACTTAAATGGTTAATTAAGTCAGTGATTCCCACAAGGAGTTCCGCGGAACCGCAAAGCTCCATGGTAGGATAACAGGTGTGACGAGACCTAGAAGTTTTCCTAACCAGTAATAATTATGTTTATAATTAATAAATAATCAGTAATTTATTTAATATTTGGTTATTCATAAGATGAAAAAATAGCTCGCTAAAAATAGAAGAAGATCCCAGATTGCAATTCAAATTCCCACCAATATTGAATCATGAATTTCTAAATACATATCTGTAGCATATATGAGTCATTCTCACGAAAACTGTCATTTTTCAGTTCATAAAATCCCAAAAAAGTAAAGTGAATAAAAAGCTCTGAAACTTCTTATATTAATAGAAATATGTAATGGCATTATAAAGAAAGTATATATCCTATAAATTATATTTAATATTTAAATTAATTAATTTTTTAAATAATTAATTTATAATTAATTAATTTATAATAATTAATAATTAATTAATTTAATAAATAATTTAATTAATTTAATAAATTAATTTATAATTTTTTAATTTATTTTTCAAGTTAATTAATAAGTAAATTAATTATTTTCACTATTTATAAAGTGAGGGAATGACGCTAATAGTGAGGGAATGATATTTTATTTTAATACATGTTTTTATCTAAGTTACATCTACCTAAAGTTTGAAAATGATAGCATACTAAGTATATCTAATATTTATTATAATTTAGTCTTATATATTTAATAGTTTTTACAGGTTTGGGAAATAAAATTGGCTGGCACGATTGAACAAAAAAATTTGATAATATACTCATCTTGAATCATTCCCTCACTTCAGCGTCATTCCCTCACTTTATGCACTAGTGAGGGAATGACGAATTCAATAAAATTTAAAAATAACAGTTAGGCCTAATTAATTGTCTGAAGTCAATCACATACAATTATATTCATACAAGAAAGCAGCATATAATTATCCACTTTCTCGATGAAGTTGTATTTTATTTTACTCTAAAAAATGACATGAGGGAATGACAAATGTAAAAAATTTTACCTGGTTTGATTCATTCAAATTTATTCCACAGCAAAGCTTCTTTAAGTTGAAGATGGAAACATACTGCAATTTTGTTCTATGATGCCAGTTGTCAACTTCTGAAGTTTTTATTAAAATATTTTTATTCTAAGAAGATTGCAGGTGATTAGAACGTTGTTGTGAGGGAATGACGCGAAACACTGGGGACAAAGTTAAAAATAATTCTGTGTTAATATTTTTATCAGAAATTAAATTTAAAATTGATTTTCTGAATTCTATATTTCAGTATACTGAAATAAAAAACACGAATTTGTAAAAAAAATTTTTTTATTTCAGAAACAATTTTTTTCTTTTTTTAATTCAGCAGTGGGGACAAGTGAGGGAATGACATATTGGTATATTTTAATTACCTAAAATAAATAAAAAATAAAAATTGATAATTTTATTTTTATTCTTTTGTTAGCTTGCATTCTGAAGGACACTTTCCCTGAATTTTTTTCTTTCGTAAGCTGTAAAACAAACATAAAATATACTGGGGACATGAAAATGACTTTTTTTGTGAGAATGACCCATATATATATATATATATATATATATATATATATATATATATATATATATATATATATATATATATATATATATATATATATATATATATATATATATATATATATATATATATATATATATATAGCTTTATTAGCAGAACCATTACATTGTGACCACCTTGCCAATAACATGTAGGACCACATTTAGCCCTCAAAACTGCTAGCACCCGCAGCGGCATTGATTCCACAAGGAGCTGATAGGATTCCCTCACATTGCAGGGAATAGCGTGGCAGCACGAATTTGGTTTTCCAAGTAGGACCACAAATGCTCTATTGGGTTAAAGTCAGGTGAATTTGGGGGCCAAGACATGACTTGAAAGTCACTGGAATGTTCCTCGACGATTCGACCCTTATGACACGAACACCATCCCCCGCAGGAAGAACTGTTGCCATGAATGGGCGAACCTGGTCTGAAACTATGTTCAAGTAGCTTACAGACGTCAGGGATTGTTCTATGAGGATTATGGGTCCCCGTGAAAACATTGTTCCTGGGCGAGAAACCATGAAATCCTGGGCGAGCCCATTGTTATAGATGGAGGGTGGTCATAATGTAATGGCTCTTCGGTGTATACATATATATATATATATTGTGGTGTGATCATGGGATCACCACAATATTTACTTTTCCTACTGGGCTGTCCCCAACAGGAGCGCCCTCTTCATTGCCTTTGCAGGATCTCTAGGGCTCGACTCATAGCTCGTCTTTAGAGATTCTTGCAACCGCTAGGGAGGGGACGCTATCTTTTGGAGATAGACCAGTATTCCCCGTGGATCTCGAATAGTTGGTTGCTTTCTTAAGCAGCAGGATAATTTTTGTTTTTTATCCCCCTGTGTGCTCTAGAGTTTAATCATTGATTTTTACCATAATAAGTTTTTCCTTATCTCCTAATTATTTGATGCATCAGGTAAATTCAGCAAGAAAACAATTATTATTCAAATGACTTAAATTAAATTACTATCTACTCCCTGGAGCACACAGGGAGGATCCAGCATGCACGTGGTGCAGTTAGGCTCTTGTGCATTGATGAGCCGCTTACTGAAATGAACATGTTTCTCAAAACCGAAATGAAATAAAAATGTTGAATAAATGCCTTCGTCTACAAAAATCTGTGTTTTTCATTTGAATGGAGATATACAACATCTAGCACAAGCAGATGGCGAATGATCTTCACCACATGGCCCTTCCATCAACCACACCTCCCGACAAAATATATGGAGCCGCATGACCAGGACCTAGAACAGCTGATGGTTATGGATGCTTATCTAGAGAAATACCGGAAAGAAAAAAATTTCTGTGCGCGCCTTCTAGTGAAATCGTCTAGTGAGATCGTCTTCCATTCGAAATGCAGTAAGGGGTTCCAAATTTTATGATGAAAAAGGAACCAAGGATGAAGATCGTAGAAATATGTTCCGCATTTTTAGTAGTGTTGTGCTCCGCGTGTGCTAATTGACGTTGTGCTTTTGGAAAATTCCACCTGTGAGGGTTGTGCTCCGCGTGTGCTAATTGACGTTGTGCTTTTGAAAATTCCACCTGTGAGTATAAAAAGTCAAGAAAACTGTATAATGTTTTTGAAAATTTTTACTTGTTGATATCCGGAGGTGTTTTGTTTATATGTGTCAAGCTCACCGTTATATCTTATATATTTATATATATTTTTTGCATTTAATATTTAATGCATTTTATTGATTACAAAAATTTTTTTCAACCATTTAAGTTTAAATATAATATTTGAATATTGTTATTTAATTGGTCTCATAAGAATTAAATTAATATAGTAAATAGTTCATTAATTTTAAACAAATTAATATGTTGTATTCAATTTTTATATTTTTAAAATTTATTCCTTATTCAATGTGCCTCATTATAAATTTTATATAAGTAACTATTTTGTTTTAAGGCATTTTCATTTGGCAAAACCTAATTATATAACTGTATTTTCTAATTGTATTTCATTTTTAATGCGCACTAGAGCTCAAGCAATGGCCGACGCTAAAAATTTTAACCTAAATATTCAATCCTTTTCTGGTGATGAATCCATTGCTTGGTTTCTGGAGCAGATTTGCCAGATGAAAGCATTGTTCGGCTGGTCGGAGGAGGTTGCCTTACTTTTTTTGAAAGGGAAATTGCAAGGGGTTGCTCAGGATTTCGTAGACAATAATCCCAAATTTGCAAATGCTAATTTTGAGACAACGTGTAAGTTGCTCAAGGATTTTTTCCAAAATGATGTGAACCCTACCAGTAATCTGATATCACTCAATAGTATGTTTTTGCTGCCAGGTGAATCGATTCGAAGTTTCGCACATAGAATCGGGTCCCTGGTTGCAAAAACATTTACTTCAGTAAATGATAACAAAGCCCTAAACCAGATCAAAGCCCTCCAGCTGATCAATGGCCTGCCCAATGAGTTGAAGGAGTCATTAATTTTAGAGGACTCGTGTGATTTTGAATCTCTAGTGATTAAAGCAAATAAGTTAGCTATGGCGAAAGCCACCGTTCAGGTACTAAATTCACATTCTATTACAAATAAATCAGATAATGATACTTTAAAGAGGCTAGAAAGCCAAATACAAACCCTAACATTAAAAGTACAGGAAATTTCTTGCCAATATTGCTCAAAGCCACATACATTGGCCAATTGTGAAGAGTTTAAATTATCTATAACACCATCAAGAGAGGCTTCAAATATGCCCAGACAGGAAAGTTTAAACTATTTAGATAACATCCATCAAAAACCACAGCAGCCAATAATTTGTCATTTTTGTAATAAAAGAGGTGACATTATGGCCCACTGTCGACTATATTTGGCAACTGTTCGTCCCACTAATTATCCTAGGTTTCAGGGTCCACGATATGTGACCCCTCGTTTCCCTCATCACAATTATCCCAATAGATATGATAGATTTCAAAATCCTAATTCCCAAAGGTATAATGCAAGGCAATTTAACAGTCAAACAAGATATAATTCTGAACAAACTATGCCAAAATCTACCTACAAGAGTCATTTAAACTTAAGACGAGGCCATTAAAGGGTGACATAATGTCCTCACTCCCACGTACAAGTTCACCCAAGCAAAAACTTAATCAATACTTAAATTCTAAGATGAATTCTGAACAATTTGATACGGTTAGAGATTATTTTAATAGTTTTAATGCAGAATCTAAATTAATTTATATCAATAATGTTTATACCAGTAAGAATTTACCCATAATAGATATTAAGTTTGGCAATCAATATTTTAAATTTTTATTGGATTCCGGTTCAAGTGTTTCACTCATGGCTAAGGATGTATACTCAGCAATAAAGAACTATAACAAAACTAGACTTCTTTCGAGCAATGTTCAAACTAGAACTGTAAATTCAGAGTTAAAATTTTTGTTTTGCTCTGAAATTTCTTTTAAAATTGATAAACAACATTTTAAAAACCCTTTTTATATTTCTGAATTTGCACATGGCAATTTTGATGCTATACTGGGCTATGACTTCATTTCCAAACATGATATTAAAATTTTCCCCCACGATAATGTTGCTGTTTTTCAAAATTTTAAAGTTAAATTAACTGAAAAGTGTGAAACACTTTGTAATTCAATTGTTGACTCTAAGGCAATTGTAAATAGAAAATTAGTAATTGAACCAAAACAATCAGCTCAAATAACTTTAAAAATTAAAAATTTTAATGATAAAGACAAAACCTTCTTGTTTGAACCTACCTTTAAAAATCCAAATATTGAAATTTTTCCCTCTTTACATAATTGTGACAAATCTAAATTTATTACTGTTGTTAAAAATATTGGCGAACAAACTATTCATATAAACAAAGACACTAACTTAGGCAATATTTTCTTTAATCCTGAATTTGAAGAGAATTCTTCTCAGGAAATTATTCATAATTTAGAAGAAGATATGGAATTTTGTAATTTGATATCTGCTACACAAGAGATTTTGGATTTGAGGAAAATTGAATTAACTAAAGAAGATTTTGACCTTGCCCATTTACCATCTGATAGGCAAGAAAAATTATTGCAATTGTTTACTTCAAGATATGCTGCTTTTTCAAAATCCCTTAAACTTTAGGGCACTCAGATATTATTAAACCTCAAATTAAGTTTAAATCAAAAAATCCTATGAAGTGCCAACCATTTACAATTCCCTATGCCATACAAGATCAAGTAAGAACAGACTTAATGGAATTAGTAGAAGCAGGCATAATAGAACGAAATATTTCTTCTTGGTCTTGCCCTTTAATTGTAGTTAAGAAAAGACCTAATCCTAAAGACCCTAATGCACCTACTAAATTTAGACTAGCCCTTGACCTGCGTTTAATAAATACTATAATAGATTCGGCAACTTACCCCTTACCCCGCATTTCTACTATAATTAATGAAGTATCACAATTTCAATTTTTCTCTACCATGGACATGCCCCATGCATATCAACAATTAAAAATTTCAGAGGATCTTAAAGATATTCTCACATTTACCACACCTTTCGGAACTTTTGGTAGCAAAAGACTGGTTTATGGCTTAAAAACAGCTGCCAGTATATTTCAAGCTATGATAGACACTATCATAGATGAATTAAAGAATATAGGAATCACTGGCATATTTTCGTATCAGGATGATATAATTATTGGAGCTAATTCATTTGAAGATATGTTGGAAAAAATTCAAGCAGTGTTAGATATTTTTATTAAGTATAACTTAACTTTATCCCCTAGTAAATCTGATTTCTTTAAAACTGATACTAATTATTTAGGATTTAATATTTCCCATAAAATCGTTAAACCTATTTCCACTAACATTGCAAAAATAATGAAATTTGAACCACCTAAAAATCATGACCAAGTTAAATCATTTTTAGGAGTCTGCGGCTTCTACCGCCACCTAATTCCCAAATATGCAGAGATAACTGATATTTTATGTAAACTCAGTGCTAGTAAATCAAAATTTGTATGGACGAAAGAACATAAAGATGCCTTTGAATCTCTTCAGCAAATATTTTTTTCCGAACCTTTTGTCAATTTCCCTCAATGGGATAAACCTTTCCTCTTGAACACTGATGCCAGTAAACAGGCAATTTCAGGTGTTCTTTTACAAGAATTTGATGGTGTCCTTCACCCCATCTCATATTATAGTAGAGCACTTTCTAAGGCTGAACAAAATTATCCGGCCATTAAATTAGAACTCTATGCCATTTATAAATCTGTAACATCTTTTAAGGATTATCTTTACAACCGAAAATTTACAATTTTAACAGACTCCAAGCCCCTACTCCATTATAAGAAAATTACTTCACCTGCAAATTTAATTACTCGTTGGCTACTAGAACTGTCCGAATATTCCTTTGAAATGAAATATATTCCTGGAAAAATTAATTTTCTTTCTGATTACTTTTCTCGAAGAGAAAATCCTAGTAATTGTGCTCCTGCTTTACAGTCCCAAGATAATGAGCTAATACTTCCTTTTGTTGACCAAGATATAGAATTGGAAACTGTAAATATTATTCAAAAACAAGACCCTCAAAATGAAATATCTAACAACACCTTTTATGAAGAGCAAAGGAAAGATCCAAATATAAATGAAATTATTGTTCTGCTTGAGTCACCTTCTTTAATTAATGCACATAAAGTTAAAAATTTTATTGTTGATCCTGATACTAAACTATTAATGTTTATTACAAACAAAAAAAGATTAGTTAAGTTAATTGTTGTTCCAAAATCATTACAGAGTAAGGTATTAAATATTAGTCATATCTCACATTTTGGGTTAAAGAAAACATATGAAATTGTTCAAAAAAATTTCTTTTGGAAAAATATGTATAATGATACAAGAAACTTTGTTTTATCTTGTGACTCATGCATACGCAACAAATCCTACAACATTCCCAAAGCACCTTTGCAGAATGTTCCCATCCCTAAAGTCCCAGGAGAATTTATTTCAATTGATATAGTGGGCCCCATTAAAAATTGTGGTTATGCATTAACCGTTTTGGATCATTTTTCCAAATTTTTGACTTTATACCCTTTAAGAAATTTAACTACCGAAACTGTATCACAACATCTAATTGAATATATCTCGATACATGGTAGACCAGTCATGATTTTAACAGATTTAGGCACTCAGTTTAATTCAGAGGTATTTCATTGCATCAATAAAACTTTAGGTATATTTTTGACCCATACTTCTTCTAAACACCCACAAGCTAATGGTGCCACTGAATCCTTGAATCGTGCCATTAAATCATCTATTTTGACTTTGCACGAAGCAGGTGTATCGTTTAAGAATTCATTACTTATGCATCAAAATTTGTACAATAATGCTGTTCATCCCAGCACTAGTTTTGAACCTGTATATTTACATTTTGGTAGATGCCCTCCCACTATGTTTGATACTTTTGATCCAAATATAGAGCCACAACAACTTGACAAGGCTTCCTTTATTCAAAATTTCATATCAGATTTAAGGATAACTTATGATATAGCATTTAATAAACTTAAAGAACAGCAGATCTTACAAAATCAAAAACAAATGCAAAAGGCTAAACTTCGAAACTTTAATGCAAACGATATTGTGTACATGAGATCAAATGATACTTGTAAACCAAAATTTTTGGGTCCTTATGTTATAGTAAACAAGCAAAGTGATGTTAATTTTAAAATTAGACCTTTAGACACACCTTCTCATAAAGGTTTTGTAATACATAGTGACAGATTAAGACTTGCACCCCGCCGACTTTCTCATTTAGATCTTAATTATTCTACGAGCCCACCAATTGATAATCCATTTCATGGATATAACCTTCGAGCACGATAAGGTAAATACAATTTTAATAGATATTGCTGTCATACATGAGATTCCATATTTTGGTTAAGTAACTGAGTAAGCAAATAAATAAGTAATTAAGGATTATTTTCTTGTGAAATATTGTTAGTTTCTATTGCTGGCAATGGTGAACAGGTGCGCAACTGTTCTTTACATAACAATATTTTATTTTGAAAATGATATGTTTATATGTAATCAAAAAAAAAAAAATTATTATTATGGGTGACAGCAATACTTTCTTGGGCGTGGCTGTGTGGACATTATCAAACTCTGGACTTAATCAAACTCAATTAACATTATATAACTATTTCATTTAACTGTATTTAATAAGGGATTAAATTTAACTTTAACTCTAACTTTCAAAAAAAAAAAAAAAAAAAAAAATATGTAAATTACTTTGTTTACAATTACTGGATACCGATTTATTCCACTGAGTCGATTTTTCTCAATTTAACAATTGAGTATTTTTACAAGGTTTTTCAAATGACAAATGTATCAAAACTATTAAATGTTGATATAATTGCATATTTTACTTTCACTGCATATGATATGTTAATGATATGTGTACCATGATTTATTGAATTTATTTAATATGATTTGTTGATCATTTATTGAAATGATTATACTTGTTTTATAAGGAATGTAAATGCTGTACGTGTACATAATTAATACGGTTATTCTTATTTTACGAGTGATATTTCTCTTAGAATTGGTAATTTTTACAATTATGAAGAAGAATGTTTGTATTTTACAAACAAATTAAAATTTTAGGTTCTTTTAAGAGAAAATTGAATATCACGATTGAATTTTGATTATCACACTGAATACTCACACGTATTCACCTCTTTGGTCATATTTATTTATCCAAGTTTATTTTATTCATTTTATTCTCATTTATTTTTGCTACATAACTATAAACATTTAATAATGGTGGTCATAATTACTAATGCTTAAGCATTTTATAGTTGACTTTCTTGTCATGCGTCTTAGGATTTCTTTATCGAAATTAACATTCAAAAAAAAAAAAAAAAAAAAAAAATATTTTCTTTTGTGGAATTGTGGAAGTTATTCCATAATGTGACAAAAATATATTTGAATGACTTCCAATGAGAGTTTTTAAAGTTATTCCATAATGTGACAAAAATATATTTGAATGACTTCCAATGAGAGTTTTTAAAGGTAATTCCTATTTGCTTTAATATGATTGAATTACTTATAATGAGAGTTTTTGATGTTATTCCAAGTGCAGCGAATGCTTTTATAGTGAAAAGTGCATTTAATGTGTCAAGGTTGTTATTATATGTGATATTTACTCATACTTGTAAATGCCATTTTACTTTTCGTCAAAGGTTTAACCTCACCTTGTCATCCCACCTCAACAATTATGGTTTGAATTTCAAGAAAAAAAAGCAATTATTTTATAATTGGCCATCGGGACAATTGAACTCTGTTTTCAGGGCACCAATCGAATTGTCTTTTACTGAGGACACTTATGTAGCTCAACATTTTATTTAATGCATGTGTTTACTCAAGATTTTTTATGTTGAACATGATATGTATGTATGATTTTTTTTATCTTTATGATTCACATTTTATGTTAACGGTAACTTAAGTTTTTTGATTTTAACTTTTACATTTTAATGGGGTAATTTAAACTTAATTTTTTTCATTAAAGGGGTGGCTATTAATTTTTTTCCCATTCAAAGGGGGAATTTGTGGTGTGATCATGGGATCACCACAATATTTACTTTTCCTACTGGGCTGTCTCCAACAGGAGCGCCCTCTTCATTGCCTTTGCAGGATCTCTAGGGCTCGACTCATAGCTCGTCTTTAGAGATTCTTGCAACCGCTAGGGAGGGGACGCTATCTTTTGGAGATAGACCAGTATTCCCCGTGGATCTCGAATAGTTGGTTGCTTTCTTAAGCAGCAGGATAATTTTTGTTTTTTATCCCCCTGTGTGCTCTAGAGTTTAATCATTGATTTTTACCATAATAAGTTTTTCCTTATCTCCTAATTATTTGATGCATCAGGTAAATTCAGCAAGAAAACAATTATTATTCAAATGACTTAAATTAAATTACTATCTACTCCCTGGAGCACACAGGGAGGATCCAGCATGCACGTGGTGCAGTTAGGCTCTTGTGCATTGATGAGCCGCTTACTGAAATGAACATGTTTCTCAAAACCGAAATGAAATAAAAATGTTGAATAAATGCCTTCGTCTACAAAAATCTGTGTTTTTCATTTGAATGGAGATATACAACATCTAGCACAAGCAGATGGCGAATGATCTTCACCACATGGCCCTTCCATCAACCACACCTCCCGACAAAATATATATATATATATATATATATATATATATATATATATATATATATATATATATATATATATATATATATATATATATATATATATATATATATATATATATATATATATATATATATATATATATATATATATATATATATATATATGTGTGTGTGTGTGTGTGTGTGTGTGTGCATTAACGACTCACAAGTGTATATCAAATGGTTTAACAAAATTTATATGCTTAGTATATCCTGTTTAAGAACTTCAAATGACGCTGATGGCTTGTTCTTAAATGTAAGAATAATGAAACGTCATGAATTAAATTACAACTATGTCACATTAGAACGATATTTTTAACAAGATAATGGAAATGCTGGCAACTTTATTTAATATTCGTAGTATCTTCATAATACTTATTTTTTTAATAATTAAAAAAAATGCAGCAACGTTATAACTGAATAAAAGAGAATTTTTTGCGGAATGTCTATAGAAGATTGGACTTCTGACCTATATAATATTACCCTAAAAAAATTAAAAACTTCTAGTGTAATAAAACAATATCTTGGTTAAACAATTATAGCAGATTTAAAACAATCTGTTGGTAATATATCAGGAAAATGAACATCTCTTGGAATATAAAGTCTATAAGACGGAAATATGCAACATACATTTTAGAAAAGCAACAAAATCTAAATATACATATATATGCAACGACTAATACCCTGAATTATTTTTAAACCTATAAAAAAAATAATCGATAAAGAACATAAAGTTACGACAAATATTGATTTCCCTGTTTCCAATATAAGGTTTAAAAATGAAATGTATAAACTAATTTACTTTTTCGTGATCGTTTTTAAGTGAAGAGAGGAATTTATTCCTAATTGGTGCTATTCTAACATATTTTCATCCACTGAAGAAAAAAATTAATTAATCTTTCATCCTTTGAAGGATTAAGAAAATTATGCAAGTATTATCATACTTATGAATAAAACATTATTTGAGGTATCTACTTATAACAATTTTGTCGGCAACGGAGCTATTAAATTAATTTATAAGAAAAAAGGAGATTGTTGAATGTGTGGAGGATTATTAAATGCCGAAAAATAAAGCAGTGCTTTAAACTAACCTATTTATAGTAGCTCATTTATTTTTAAATATATTTTTTTAAAAGAAACTCTACATTACTTTTAATATTCTAGTAATCTGGAAGTATTCAGAATGAATATTATGCGCTATTCATAAATATATTTAGAATCCTTTAAAATGAAGTAAAAAATGTATAAATATAAGAGATCGAGGATTAGAAAAGAAAAATATGAATATGCTATTGAAATTTAAGCTCTGGCAACGTGTGTGGGAGAAAAAACATGAAAACTATTTGGTTCTCCGAGCAAAGAGAAAAAAAATTGAAAAGGGATTATTAGACTAGCCTCCACGTTTCATCAAGTAATCAAGATAATTATAATATTTTTCTTCCCTTTTACCATTAGTGATTTGACAGACTTTGATAGCGTTATTTTTCCTCGATAAAATATTATTACTTTTAGTGCAAAGATTTTTTTGCTTCATATTTACTCGGAGAAAAGAATTCTGATGTATTCTGAAAGAATTCTGAAGAAAAGAATTCTGAAGTGTGCTCACGTATTGAAATTATATGCTGGTAAAGGTTCATTTATTAAAAGCCAGTCTCTGCATATAGTTACGTACTGAAAGGTTACCACTAATGGTAAATACAGATGATTCCAAATATATATACTTTGCTCAAATAATAGTAAGAAAAAAAACGGACCGCAGTAAATAACTTTTGATCTAATGATCTTCACGTTCTGAGACTCAATCTTAAAGCTTTAAAGAGGTGATCTCAAATATGTTAATTAATTAGTGCAGAGCTGCTATGGCTCAGGATATATACCATTCGCCTTCCAATGTGGTGAACCGGATTAGATTCCCAGTCGATAAGAACTCCGCATTATGCTTGCACCGACCACAGTGGTAGACGGATCGTGGGTTAGAGTCCACTTGTCGTCAGGCTAACCATGAGAGGTTCTCGTTTTCCTCCTCTCCACGTAATGCAAATACGGGTTAGCTCAATCAAAAAGTCTCCACGAAGGCCAATACTCGATCCAGGAGTTCCCTTGTCTTCTGGATTGGGTTCAAAATTACGAAAATACGGAGTTGAACATTAGTAGTCGTAAACCCATGAAATTGGGTCGGCTGTTCAACGACGGTTATGAAATAAGAATAAAAATTAATTAGTGGAGACGCGCAAAAATCAGATTTTAGACACGCAAAATATAAAGAGCTTCAATCTGGGTTACATAGATTATCGTCCCAAGCGTTTGATCTGAAGAGCAGTCCCCTAAATTTGACCTTTAAATTTTAATTCTGCTCTTTGAACTTTTTTCACACAATTATAAAATTTGCTTATTCAAAGATAATTCTAAGAAAAACATAACTTTTAGTACTTTTTTATCATTTTTTTCTTATTTTATTTCATAACAGCCAAAAGCTTTTGAAATGTAAGGTATACAGTTTTTTTACATCATTTTAAAGAATGCAATTTTAAATGGAAAAATACGAAATTTGAGTGAAATTGGTCGAATAGTTTCTGAGAAATTATAATTTGAAAATTTGTAAGTTCAAAATTTGATTTTTTTCTGGAATGATTAGACCGATATTGCTAACATTTTGTATTTCGCCATCTAAAAATACATTCTTTAAAATGATGTAAAAATTGTAAGGCTTACAATTAAAAAGTTTTTTGAAAATCATCAAATAATATAATTAAAAATAATAACTAATCTCTAAAATTTATTTTTGTATTGAATTATCTTAGGCTAAAAGAAATTTACAGTGGTCACAAAGTTTCCAATTCTCTTAAAAACTTCCCAAGAAATGTGACATACAGAAAAAGTAAAACTAACATAAAGAATTCTTAACTTTGGACGGCTCTTCTGACCAAACAATTGGGACCATGTTTCCCAGATTGCGGCGACCCCTTATATTTAGATTCTCAAAAATTCGAAACTGTTGAATAAAAAACGTACATTCAGAGAATGAGTATTTTTGTGTGTAATTTCGTAAATTAAAATATCGTCTGCACTAATTTATTAAGATATTTGAGGTCACCCCGTCAAACCTTTAAATTTAGTCCTACAACGTGAAAATCCGATCATTTGATCAACAATTATTCAGGATGATCCGTTTCTTTCTTTCTTTTGTGCCTCATACATTACATAAAATAAAAAGTGAACACTCTAAATAACGTTTGACCGAATGATTAAATTTTAACGTAGTTGGAGTCACAATCCTTAAACCTATTATGTTATTCGTTATTTTCTATTCTTAAATATGATAATTATTTTTATCAGTCACTATTTTAAATAATGAAATCAGACACAAAAACGAACTTTCTCCGAATAAATATATAATTTTTTCGACAGATTTGGAATTTTGATCCTAAAAATAGGTAGGAAAACCACAATTGGGAAAACCTAGTTCTAATTGTTTAGGTTAGGGAGCAGTTGGAAGTTTGGATCCTATAATGATGATTTCATTTTTTGAATATTTCGCGATATGTCAGAAGACTTTTAAACGAATCGAAAAATTTTTGCTCACAATTATAGAGTTCATTAATCAAAAGTTGTGAAAAATAATTCCATTACCTTTTTAATCCTATTATTTTATTGCTTACTTGAAAGGATTTTGTATTGTCGAGCACACTTATTTTTATCTTAAAGTACGGATGACAAAATAGAATATTTGAATGGAAAAAGTCGAATAGGTGAAGAACAATTTTGAAACATTCGATTAGAAGTTTAATAAATTTCGAAATATATTATTCGAGTATTGAATTTACATGATAATGTAAGCAAAACTTATTTTGGCAAGTTGTGACAAGTAGCAAGTTGTAGTTTGGTGCATTTTGTCAATTCACCGTACCTTGCACGCCCTGTATCATTTAAAAAATTAAAAATTATTTTAAATTGTTTTTAGCTGATTATATAGATTTTTTCTATTTCTTTGTCTTCTTAAATACCTATTTGTCATTAGAACTTTTGAAATTAATAAATAAAAGCAATTTCCCTATAGTCTTCATGGAACAATGCAACATTATTAAAAAACGATATTTTTCATTTAATTAATTCTAAATATCTAGAAATAAATATATGCTAATTTACAATAAATATTACATATCGACATTTCCACGTATTCTGACTATCGCAATGAATTTTACATAGTTAAGGAAAAGATCCTGTCACATTTCTGTTAATCAATGAGTCACGCAAAATGGTTAAATGTATTTTACTCAGGCCAAAAGCTTTACAAATTTGAGAGTGCGAAAGGCAAATTTGATGGGGAAGTATTTTCTGACAAACGCTCTAAGGACACGCGAAATAGATTTTCTGAAAATTAATTTTAAAATTACAGTTTAAGCTCATTGTGACATAATATGTTATTATTTTATACAAAATGTTCCTCAAAAAATCACATTAAAGTTCCTTTTATTAATAGCATATTTATGTTCTTAAAACTAGAACATTATAGAGGCACGGTGAGGAAAATTAAAAATGGACCACCCTACATAATTTTTGATCTAATGATCGGATTTTCACGTTTTAGGACTCAATTTTAATGGCTCAAGTTGGTGACTTCAATTTTGTTAATTACATAGTGCAGATAATATTTTAAGTTGCAAAATAGGACACAAAAACGTAATTTCTCTGGTTAAAGATACGCTTTGTCCACTGGATTCGGATTTCAGATCCCCAAAATATGGGAGGTATCTGGCGTATATGGTCAGGAGAGCCGTCCTAAGTTTGGATCCTTTAATGGTAATTTTAACTTTTTACACATTTCGCCATATTTCGAGAATTTTTAAGGTAAATTGAAAAATATTTGAGCACAATTACAAAATTCGTTTATCCAAAGATAATTCCATGCAAAAAAATAGAGTTCATTAAATATTTTTTTCATTATTATTTTGATAAATAAAAGGCGAAAAAGTCGAGTTGTAAAGTCTAAAATTTTTTCCCCATCTTTCTAAAGAACGTAATTTTATATGATGTCAAAATACAAAATTTGAGCAAAATGATTAAATAGTTCCCGAGAAATGGAAATTTAAAGAAATATTTTTAACATTTTGATAGATAAAAAGTTATACAGGGTGGTCCGTTTTTTTTTTATTTTGCACACTGTACGTAGTACAATAATTTTCACGATGACATTTTATATAAAGACATACACCTATACAAAACAAAACATCCCATTTAGGTTTATTAATTTTGTGAAAAAAAGGAAGAAATAAAATGATTAGTGTCTTATATATAGGATATTTTTCCGCCTTGGTTTCTGCTTTTGTTAGCATAGTCACGATTTGCAGATCGGTGTTTAAATTGTGGTAGGCTAAGTAGCATTCTTGGAACAAAAAATTATGAGATGAAGTTTGCTTGTGGAACAAAATTTCCTCGTGTTTATTTCAGTTCAACTTTTCCACCTTACCGCTTTAAAAACATTGGTTACATTTCTAAGACACAAACGGAGTCACATTTTTTGGAAATCATAATATTGAAAAGCGTTACAACACGCAATTGTAAATACGAATAAAATGTTTTTAAACTGTTGTGAGATCTAACGGAAAACGAACTAAAAACGAGTTGCTTAGAACGGAGGAAGGAAAACAGATACTTTTTTCTGGACGAGTAAAAGAAAAACTGCGTTTCTAGAACATTTTGAAAAATTTTGTCGATTGCGAAATTTAGAAGGATTTTTACTTTATGGTTTCTAATAATTTATGTTTTTTAAATATTAACTACGAATGGTGCATAAATTTTGCTAACATTATTTCTTTATATTACAATAATACTTTCCTGGAAGAAAAGAGATTATGACATTTAAAATACTATCTATTTAGAGCAATAGTAAAGACGAAAAAATAGACTGAACATCAACTTAAAAGCATAAATTTACAAACATTTGATATTCAATTTCTTCATTTAAAAGTGATCGATTCTTAAAATTCAGTGTGATTTCTTAACTTCAAAAATTGAAAACATAAAATCAGAAATCCCAATTACCATTTCCACTCTTTACGAATGAAATAAATTTTAGAAATTAACTCATTAAATAATTAATATGGTTGATATAGAATCGAAATTTTTTCGTAAAAAAATTGAAATAAATTTTTCTTTATAAAATGCATTCGATTTAATTATAAAAATAAGAATAAAAATGGGTATTATGCTTATAGTTCAATAATGCTTTCTCACACATAATTATTTGTTTTTCTTTACTATGAAGCTATTGTAAAATATTTGATTTAGGCTTTATATTACAAGCATTTTACGTTGATATCTGAAACAAAATCCCCTTGTTTATTTTCAAATATGTACCATATGATTTCATATTGGTATATATTTTGAACTATATTGTATATTAATTCAAAATAAGTAGCGAGTTGCAATGAGTAGAATTAATTTATCCACAAATCTTTTGCGAGGAGAATTTATATATATATATATATATATATATATATATATATATGTGTGTGTGTGTGTGTGTGTGTGTGTATACCGAAAAGCCATTACGTTATGACCACCTTGCTAATAACACATAGGACCACCTTTAGCCCTCAATACTGTTGACACCAGCCGTGGCATTGATTCCGCAAGGTGCTGATAGGTAGTCTAAGGTTATCTGGTACCAAACGCTCACCAACTGGTCCTGCAATTCCCTCACATTGTGAGGGGGTAGCGTGGCAACACGAATTTGGTGCTCCAAATAGGACCACAAATGTTCTATTGGATTAAGGCCAGGTCAATTTGGGGGCTAAGACATGATTTGAAAATCACTGGAATATTCCTCGAACCAATCCATGACGCTTCGACCCTCATGGCATGGTGCATTATCCTGTTGGTAAGCACCATCCCCCCGCAGGAAAAACTGTTGCCATGAATGGGTGAATCTGGTCTGCCGCTATGATCAAGCAAGCTTACAGACGTCAGTAATTGTTCTATGAGGATTATGGGTCCTAATGTGCCCCATGAAAACATTCTTCCTGGGCGTTCATAATGTAATGGCTCTTCGGTATATATATATATATATATATATATATATATATATATATATATATATATATATATATATATATATATATATATATATATATATATATATATATATATATATATATATATTTATTTATTTATTTATTTATTTATTTATATATATATATATATATATTTATTTATTTATTTATTTATATATATATATATATATATATATATATATATATATATATATATATATATATATATATATATATATATATATATATATATATATATATATATATATATATATATATATATATATATATATATATATATATATATATATATATATATATATATATATATATATATATAAAGATATATAAATTTCTATTGGTTTAGATTTTTCTTCTTTTTTACATAACTTTTTTTACATAAATAATAAAGATGTGTGAAAACCCGTTATAATATTCAACTTAAAGTACCGAATTACATTAGTCTTTGTATTAATTATTAGTCATTTATCATGCCATTTACAAGTCCGCCTATGTCTCATTTTACATATCGATAGTTATGAGTCCTTACAATAGTCGCTTGTAACGACGAATTCTTACAATTCTCATTAGTTTTTGCAAATGTCTTTAATCATTTCATAATCACTTGTTCTGACATTATTGATTACTTATTAATTTAGTCAATAAAGGTTAATTAATCATATAATAACCAAATTAAAATATTAAGTTTGGTTTGGTATTTTTAACTAAAAAAATTCAGATAATTCTTTATGAAAACTAGGGCAAGTCCACTCAGTAAATTTAATGACAGTTTTAAAAAGGTATATTATTGGCATTTTGAAAACTAAAACTAATATAAAACATTCTATTTATTAAATTAGAGTTTCTAAGAAAAAAGCACAATCAAATCTTGTATTAAATTGTATTATGTGATTCAAAATATTAGTGTGTCTTAAAATTATGATGAAATAAAAACTTATCTAAAAAAGATTTTAAAATCATTCAGCTTTTATCTTATTAATAAAGTAGCTACAACCAACAGTATAAAGTATTTAAAAGGTTCAAATTAAACATGAAATTCGTTTCTGGAAAAGTAAACATTGATCAATTGAACTTTTTTTAAAGACAACGACAAATTTTTTTTAATGTTCATTTTTTAGAAGTCTAGTTAAGCGCATGAAAGTCTGAAAATTGAATTATTTGAAGTAAATATAATGAGATTTCAAGCTTAAGGGCACTTCTAAATATAGAATAAAATTGTAGTTTTCTGGAAATAAATATCTAAACTTTCATTTAAATTGGATATATATTTTTTTTATTTAAACATACGATATTCAATACAATTTTGTTTTGACTTTTGTTTGACGAAAAAAAAGACAAAAATTATTTAAATATGGAGAAAGGTTAAATGATCGGGAAATTTAGTGAAAGGACTTTTATTTTGCATGTTATTTAAAATGTAAAAATAAGCAACCGAATGAAAGTAAAATAGATGCAAAATAAGTATTCAAAATAAATCAAGGCTGAAGGGCACAGAATCGTTATTTTTTAGAATGATGTTGGATTAAATATGATCCTCTTAAATAAAATTGCCTCAAGATGTATTAGAAGTCATCCGGTTTGTTAAAAAGTTCAACTTCTTTTAAACACATTACATTCTGTTTTTCGCTTGAAGCAAATAAATAGAAATAAATAATAGAAAAAACAAGTTGTTTACGACAGCATATTTCACTATGCATCATTGTAATAAATTTCAGCAATCAGATAAAGGTTGGATATAATAATTAGATATAACAGAATTAGATATAATCAGCTTCTCTTCTTGTAAATATTGTGCTGAGAAAATTAGCATGGTGCTTGGATCAATAGGAACACCAAGAATATCGGTAATTTTTACCGAAGCGTATTAGTAACGCTTTTGTCAAAATTAACAATAATATATGGTTTTAGAGTGTCTGATAACATTTGATAAATATGGTAAGTTTTGAAATTTTTAATGATACTTTAGAACATGGCAAAAGGACTTTTTTTCGGTAAAATTTACCTTTTAGTTTTGTATTTTTTACTAAATGTGTGGGAATAAGATTTAAAATTTTGAAAATCAGAATTACCGGTATATCATTAATATATAACTGGAAA
The DNA here is from genome assembly GCF_982258835.1 of Parasteatoda tepidariorum. Lineage (NCBI taxonomy): Eukaryota > Metazoa > Arthropoda > Arachnida > Araneae > Theridiidae > Parasteatoda > Parasteatoda tepidariorum. The sequence continues at coordinate 39,411,332 of NC_141760.1, read as the reverse complement.
AGTTACCAGGTGATTGGTTTATATACCGCACATTTTAGTTTTATTACCCAGAATTATGTTTTAAAATCACAATCAGAATCTTAAATGTCATTACAATACAGTACTGCAGCTTCACTTAATTTTTTTTCCTCCTTGTGTAATTTAAAGATAAAAAAGAAGACATTTTGTTTTCAAGTTTACTGAAAATACCTTTGTGTTGTTTTCACATTCAACACTGTAAACACCATGAGCATTTTTGCATTTTTCAGGAACGGTAAAACTCGTCATTTTTGCAATTTAGTTATCTCAACATTGCCCTGCGTTATTTTTGCATTACATTATTTCCGATAACTTTTTCGACATGATGTTGATGGGATTCTTTAGGGAAACGTAATTTTACAAGTATTTGACATTAATCGTATGTTATCTTAATGCATTCTGGAATGTCGTCAAAAAGCTTTTTTTTTTAAATTTCAAAACCATTCCCTTTGTATTGTGGGAGAGTACAGGGATTAAGATGATTTTCTGACAATATTTGATTTCTTATCTGATCACATTACATTTCCTAATTAATAGGGTCGATTAATTTAATGAGTTTCTTAGAAACATTCAATTTAAATGTTCAATATTTTTTATTTTTAGTGTCTGAATTGTTTAAAACACACTATATATTAAATATATATTTGTTTCTAATCAGTAATAGAATCATTAAACTTTCAAATTCAATCGAAAAAATGTGATTGACACTTTTGCAGAAAGGAAAAACAAACATTAAAGACATTGCCAATGTCCATATGGCTTTGAAACAAAAACAAACTGTATTCTAGTTACTCAAATTTACCTAATTATATTTATTTATGTAAATTAGGTCAGTAAAAATATAAAAGAAAACTAGAATATTTTAAAGCAATCATTTTGACTGATTCCACCATTCTATTATGCTCTGAATTTACTACGAAACTCTTAAAGATAAATAAAGCAATTTTCAGTAAATCATAATTATAAATTCTTAACTAAAGTCATAAAAAATTGAAAGAATAGACTGAAAACTTTAATATTCTTCACAAGTTTCAAATAATTTTGTGGTGAAAAGATCTGTATGGCATTTAAAGTGATAAATTGTTTTCAAAATATCTAACAAGATGGAAAAAAAATTCTAATAGGATGAAATAGCTAGCTCATCTAATAAGAGGGAAGAATATCAGATGGCCAATGGGACTACTTTTGAAATTTGCTGAAATCTTTGTTTACTTTCGTAAGAGTTAATTTAATAATTTAAATTACATAATATTTGAGTTAGGCGTTAAGGTAATGTTATTCTGATATAAATTTTAATTATTAACTTATGCTAAAATAAATATTGCTATAAATTTAAAAGAAAATACTTTCTTCTTTTTATATGGTTTTCTTCCAAGAGAAGGAAAAAGGGTGAGTATTAATTTTTATAACAAAATATTTATTATAGAATATTTAAAAAACATTAATAAGGAAATAAATAAATGGAAAAGAACAGTTATGAAGAGGCAATAAAAAGGAATAAAAATAGAAAGGTTTTATATAAAAAAAGATAAAATTTAGTTTTAATACAGAATAGTTTCCAACTCAAAAGGCGGGAGAATTTAAAATCTCTAAAATAATTTACTTCTAGTATTTCAAGACAATAGTAAATACAAAATTGTAAATATGTTTTAAATTTAATCACTGTCTGGTGTTTTGTTACGTTTATATTTGCAAATTGCTTAATATTTTCATATATTCCTGCATTGTTTTCGAAACATTTGCTTCAAACAATTAAACTTTCATTCACTCATTCAATCAGCACTCAATTTCATAAAAATTTAAATAACTTTATTTGCATTACTTTCAAAAATTTTAATTTCAAAAAATGACATTTTCTAATGTTTGTTAAGAAATAAACAAAAGGTTCTTTTAAAATCAAAATAACCTAAAAAGTTATAAAAATGAATAAAATTGTTTTTATAGCAACTAGAAATATGTTGTAAACACTGGTAGCGAATACCTTTAGATAGATAGAAACAAATGTATAAAATCAAACAGACTATTCGCAATTTGTCTTTTTATTCCGAAATACCATTGTTAAATTACTTCGCTATTCAAAATCAAATATTTTCTAGTAAACCCTTTCCCCGTGTTTCACTTGTTTACCTTTTATTTGGGGTTTAAAGGTAAAGACTCCGTAGAAGATAAAATTAAATAAGTCTGTTTTAAAGTGAAACTAAAACTACCCTATAGTGATAGATCTTGCTTCTTTCTTCTCAAAACCTAAACAAACAATCTGTGTATCAGCAGGATTGAATAAAATCTAATGGTTGTAACATTTGACGAAAACAATTTTATTTACTTTTCTTTGTTAGGATTTGATTTCTATTTAAGAAGCATGACAAAAAGGTTTGCGTTAAAGAAATGTTAGAATTTGTTTCTGAATAAATTTTCATTCTCTTGGCAAGAGCTTTTATCATGTTCTCTGAAATAGAAAGCTTTACCAAGCTATTTCAAATAATTACGTATGTTTGTGTTGAGTAATTAATACTCGCATGTGCAATTATATTTACTTTTATATTGTACAATTTTATCAACTTATATATTTACATTTTCTATATCCGTTATCATCTTATTAAGAGTTAAAATCGATTTTCTATGAAAGTTAGAAGTAGTAAGTAGCGAAATAAGAATAATATATAATTTTAAACAAATCCTTTCAATAACGTTAAAATATTTTAAACATTTAAACATTCTTTTAAAAGCTTATTTTCTGCCAAAGCCTGTAATTAAAATTAGTTCTACCTATTTCATAGGAATTGTATATCTATCCATATATATTAGTTTTAAAATGTGCAAATGAATTTTTATTTCATAAAGTGATGTGATATCCTTGTACTTTTTATACTTTTATTCAACTCACTGTAAATTTCGTTTATAACAATTTCTGTGAAACATAGAAACAAAAACTGAAACAGTAATTACAGAAATCAGAATGAAATATATTTTAACTAAGCAAATCTTCTCAAATTAGTAGCACACTTTTAATCATAAAAATATGCGAGTAGTATTTGCCGTGGATAAACGCGTAATTGAAAAGGACTAACTGTTTATAATAAATAATGTATCTATACGAATGATTAGTATTTGAACGCGTTAATCTTAATTTTTGTATCATCTACTCATATTTTTGAATTTTTCATGCGTTCTCAATCAACTTACAATAAATTAAAATGCATTTTCTATGAGAGTCAAAAGAAAGGTAAGTAACGAAGTTAGAATAAAATCTAATTCTAAACAATTCTTAAGCCAGTTATAGAAATTTTAATCATGAAAACATATGAGTATAAGCTTATTCCGTGGATAAGCACGTAAATAAAATAAGCACTGTTTCTAACAAATTACATATATATTTATTGAGTGATTTGTATTTAAATATGCAAAACTTAATTCAATTAATGAATAATCTACTAAAGTCTTCGTATTTTTTGTGTGTTTTCAGTCAACTTACAATAAATTAAAATGTATTTTTTTATGAAATAATTACTGAATTTGCCATTTGTATACATCTTTAAGCAAATCCTTTTAAAGTAATATTCCTTGATAACGTGATAAAGATTTATAAAATTAAATATTTTTAACCCATCAACTGTTCCATTGCTTCAACACGAAGCATATTTTATATTATTTCCCATTTTACAACTGAACGTGCAACTGAATTAAATCCTTTATATTCAAACAAAAAATTGTTTGAAAATTTAAAATTAAGATTTCTATTTGTTGATAATTATATCTTAGAAAATATCTAAAGAGTTTATTAATGGGTTTTCATCTCTTGAAATTCTTTAATGAGATCTTATGATTTGTGTAAATTAAAGATAATGGAAAAAGCGGACTAATTAAACAAAATCTTACTGTAGTCTTAGTGATAATTGTTTTAAAGAATGCAAAATAAAATCTTACTTTGGAATTAAATTTCTTTTCCACAAATTAAATTATATTGGTTTACATTAGTTTGCATAAAATATTTAATAATATGTAAAATAAGATTTTTTGATGCAGTTAATCCTGTTTTAGCCTTTTTTTTGCTTTTTAGAATTAAATAATCTAGAATAGATGGAATTACTAAATGGAAAACATTTTCATTTACCTTATAATATTTTAAATTCACTTGCATTGTTTTGTTTTTTTAGCTTTAATTCATATTTATAAGAATTTTTAAATTCTAATTAACTCAAATTGATCAAATACAAATATATTGAAAAGGTTACCACCTGCTCCTCAAAATGTACACCCAGTTTAAACCCGCTGTCCAAAAAATTATTAATAATTACATAAAATTGATTACCTGAAGTTTGAAGTATTATTTAAAAAAATGTCACAATATAGCATATTATGCTATAAAAAACTTTTAAAATGACTCAAATAGAAAAAGTAATACAAAAAATATCCTAACTTATTATTTTAAGAAAATACGAAAGAGCACATTTTTGCATAGACAACTTACACATAGAAATGATGCTCAGTTCCAGATCTTTCAATTCAGGTACATATTTTTTTTAATCTCTAATTAAGTAAAGTGAGAGAGATCACTGCTCTTTTGCGAAAGAAAAAAGAAGTTCACAAACAAGAACTAATAACAGACAAAGCACAAGCAAGTAAAATAATTAGGTAAAAGAAGTCAAGGAGTTAAACTAAGCAAATGTTCTGAAGCCCCTTAAAAAAAGTGAAAGTAAATATATAGTGGGAGAGGGATATAATATATTTTTTCTTCAGAGCTGGGGGAATGATCAGCAGTCATCACCAGGTTGCTGAAGCACGGAGGGCAAGCTGGGCTGTTGCCGATTTTTATTCTGTAAAGGTCGTAGAATCTTTAAAAGCTATCATGCACGGTATTCATTCGAAAACAGCAATCGCCAAATATCTAGAATAGTCCGGGAGATTAAAAATGGTTTCACTCCAAGGGTTTTCTCCAAATCTCTACTTATCTACTTAATTTCTACTTATCTTAACTTGGATTGATGTAAATATCTTATTGTATAATTGATAATTAAAAAAACAAATCTATCGCATACTTTCTGAACAGGGGTTTGTTAGACGGCGCGTCATTTATTGATTAATTTTTCTGCTATTTCAGTTCATCAAATACCACAGTGAGACGGAATTCACTGTGAAACAACTTTTTCTGGATTTTCGTGAAGATTCTATAGAAAGGATCAGATAAGTTTTACTGAGAGAGAAACAAGAGATTGGTTGCAGTTAGTAATAGCTAAGATCGCTGCTTGAGATTCAGAAAAAACCACAATCCTATCGAAGGGAGATACCGAGCATTTAATTTAAATATTCCAAAGTTGCTCATATTGCTTCCATCTCTCCTTCAAAGAGGTTAACTTAAGTACAACACAAACTTTTGTTTTCTTAGCATAACGTGTGTATTCATAAACCTATAATTTACAGGCTCTTATAATGCAATGCAAGAAAATATCAAGTTTAAAAATAGTTCATCCAGGTAGAAAATCGTTTAAAGGTATGGAACCTTATTTTGCACACATACGCATGTTAATGTAAAACGTTCTTTCTAAACTAATCGTTTTTTAGAAATTGTAACATATTTTTTCGGCATAATGCTTTCGAACGAGAATACTATTTATATATGTTAAAATTAAAAAGAGTTTCTGAAATTTTAAAACTGTTGTTTCCGTTTAAACGAAGGCAAGTATGAATGTAATATTGGTTTATTATGCATCTTGAAAGATGCAAAATTAATTGATTCCTTTGTTTCCTTAACCCACTGGCGGTTTAGAAAAAGGAAAAAATAGAGAAAATGTTTCTCCCCAATACACTAGTCCCCTATTTGTTAACATGGAAAAACCTGTTTTGCTATGCGAAGAGGACTGCAGGCAAAAATACAACTTTTTGAGTGCAGGAGCGTCAGTGGGTTAAAAATATTATGTAAAAAACAGAAATGTTTAACTCTTTCCCTCTCGGTCTCGTCAAAATCACTGAATGAGCTTTCATCTAATTTCTCGTGCCCATGATATTTCCGGGCTAGAGCGTTAAAGAGTAATGCAGCAAAATGTTTTAAATATTTCTATCTCTTGTACCCGGATTTTTTTATTCCTTATTTCACACAGCTGCATCAGATAATTTTCAATGCAATTGGAGATAGTGATGTTGGTATTTGCATATCATGCTTTCAAATTTCTCATACGAGAAACAAATTACTAATATTTATTAATAGTTTAATAAATATCGATAGTTAAATAAAATTCTATTTTAATGGTTAAAACACTTATTCTTTAAATTTTCCTTGATAACTGAAAAACCGACATTCAATTTCAATAAACCTAAATGTTGACTATCTCAAGAAAATAAAATTTTTTACATTTCAAGGTAAAAGAAGCTCTGAAAATCAAAAATCAATACATACATTGTACACGCACCTTTTTATATAATTTTCTTGAATAAAAAATAGGCACTTTTATGACCGTTTTTTTTTAAAAATAATATCATCGTTAAGAGATAAATAAATATGTGCATTTAAGAAATAACTTATTATGACCTTAAAAATTGTTTATAGGTAGCATTTTTAAAAATTGTGAGTTTTCTAAGCTAAACAGTTAAAGACAATGAATGCATATTATAAAAGTAGTCAAAATTTTAAGCCGAATTTATCAATTTTAATAGAGTCAATACCGAAAACATTACATTTACTTTATACTGCTTAACAAAATTTCTTGCATAATCTCTGTATTTCAAAACTAACTTGCAAATTTCTAAACAATTTAGAATTTTTCACGAAAACCTCCCTTACAAAATGATCAAGCGATACAATACACGTTAAATTCTTCTGTGAGCACTTTTTAATGACTGCTTCCTCAAAAAAAGGAGGCAACATAAATTTATTTAACCATTATTCTGCCATTTAGTAGATAAAATAATTGAAATATGCAGAAAATGTCTGCTGACTCAAACAACTCATTCATAATCTTTAAAAAATCCTAAGCGAAGAGGTAATTTAGAAGAGTCTAAAACTTTATCTGAAAAAAAAGAAGAGGGATGCTCTTATAATGAAAAACTTACCAAGAAGAAAAATGCTAAGTCAGCTGTATGCTTCAACTCAAACTGTTGGAAAGCCATCAAATTATGCGTTTTTCTAAATAATAGGAATATTCTCCCTGAAGTTAGAAAATAGTTGGACGTTTTTTGGTAAATAAGAGAAAGATAGCACCCAATTTAATCAACTAGATAACATAATTGTACGAAAGAAGTTCTTTTTGTGTATTTACATGCCTTTTTGTCATTGATGTAGAAGCAGTGCTGAAGGAATGAAATTTACGCATTTCTCAAAATATAATTTTAATTGGAGCCGAGTGTAAAAATACTTAACGTTCATGCCTTGTTTGCAATTATCAGCCCATTTAAATATACTTTTTAACCTTGAAAGCGTGAGGACTCAGTGATAAGGAGCCGTGCGCTGTCATTGTGGTGATAGTGGTTTGGTCCTCAGTAGAGACAAGAAGCCCACACAGCTTCAGGAAATAATATACATAGGGAGAGTAGGCCAGCTTTCATAGACATATTGTAAACTAGTTCCCAATAATTTGGTGTGATCTCGGTATATAAAAGAACAAGAAAAAAACCTTTAGAAGCACAGCGGACTTGCTTCCTCCTCTCCTCCCAAAAACTGTTGGAGTTAAGGAGAAGTAAAGTTTTTCTTTTTTATTTATTGCCAGTTTGTCCTGCATTTTTACACTACTGATAAACAGTACTTTATTATGAATTAAGATATTTCTTCCAAAAAATATTTATAACATCCACGATGATTAAAGTCTGCTAATACATTTTGACATAGAAAGAAGAAATAAAACTGCGGTTGGAGGAAGGCAGCGTATCTAATCATGTATGTAGAGTTGTCCAACAACTGGTTCAGGGGTGACATACCTCCAGACTGTTGTTTTGCTTCTTATGAGAATACGCTTGATTTCAGTAGAGACAATGTTCTGCTAAATCTATAGTCTGTCTAAGCTAAGAGCTCCTCCCGCCACAAAGTCTGAGGACGTCTTGTGCTGTGGAAGCAGGAATGGTTCATTTTAGGGAGGGTAGCACCACTCTAGGACTGGAAAATTCCCTCTACCACCAACCCGAGCCGAAACCACTCCAAATCAGTGACCCAGCACCCCTACTTGAAATAGTCATTTTTCGTTACCATAGACACTGCCACAGGTCCAAACGAAAGTCTGGGGGAGTTCTTATTTTAGACAAACTATATGTATGTTGCTCACCCTGTAAGGTGATTTTTGGGTACAGATACCGCACGAAGTAGTTCCAGCGTATGTTACTTATTCGAAGAGCTGGACTTCTTCTGTTTTCTATGTTCTTTGGCTTCAAATCGGAATGCATCAACTTGCTTGCAGTGGACAAGTAAGGGTTTAAAAGGTTGGTCTGCGGTCTGTAAAATAAAGGTATGGTAGAGAAAGTGTTCAGTTTTAAAACATCCAATTGAAATTTGATGAAAACGCTAGTTAAACTCCCATTCCGCATCTAAATATTTGAATAGTTAAAGGTTGTTTATTTTCATACAAATTTGAATTGTTCATTAAGCACATTTAAAAATTAAAATGAAGATAACGTGGTTTAATCTGGTAGATTTGAAAGGAAAAAAAATCTAAATTTTTTCATCGCGATACATCAAAATTTCTAAAGTAAGTTTCTTTTTCAATTATCTATCGTAAGTTTAAAAGAACTTGAAAGTACTAATAAAGATCTTTTTCGCAAAAAAATCAGCTTTAAAGTGTGTGTGCTCATATTCTACATGTAAGAGAGTTCTATTTTTGAGAGTTCTGTTTCTGGGAGTTACAGTTAGAGCTAGAGCTTAAAATATTGATGATGCAAATTCCCAAAAATTGTTGAAACATTTCTATAGTGAAAGATTACAAATTTTAGTGGGATGTTTAAAATTTTATTCTTTTGTTTGGTTTAGCATTAGTCATTGATTTCTAAATTATTCATTTTCTTTTCCAATGTTTGAAACATATTATGAGTAAAGATCTATAGCTTAGAGCCCTGTTTCAAGAAGACAGTAATGCACTACGAGTTTATTTCATAGCAATTATTTACCTCTAATAGATTTTACCCGGCAAGGAAGAAGTAAATTAGCATTGGGTAGAAAACAATAAATTTGCAGTTTCAAAACTATCTGAAAAGGCATGTTTGTTTTGTTTATTATCACATTTTAAAAACTTGTTTCCTCTAGTTGTTGAGTATGTACTAAATTTATTGGTTATTTATTTTTTGTTTTAACTCCGAGGCGTAAATTTTTGCCCCCCCCCAACGTCAAGCAATAAATAAATATAATAAATTATTTACAACTTAAAAAAAGCATGCAAATGACTGGTATTTTTATGTTTATTAATGATCCTAAATGTTACGTAGTGGTATAATTTAATTCTTAATCAGATAAATGCAGATTTCTGCCTTAGATAAATGTAGCTTCTCTTTGAATATATTTTCCATGGTGTTTAAGTATTCATCATAATATGTAAAAAAAAGAAAAAAGAAGGAAAGAATCTATCCAGATGAAGAGAGAGTTGGCTTTCTAACAAATGAGTTTTAAATTGAAAATTTTAAATTTTTTGACCAGAAACAAAAATAAAGGTTTCTTTTTAATATAAACTAACTTTTTCTCATGGCAAAAATATTTTTTTTCAAAAAATGATATGGTTAATTTATTCTTCTGAATTTTTGAAGAATTACTACTACTTGATTTATTTTCACCAAAATGTTTCGAAAAATAATTGAAGCCTCTATCCTAATAAGTACAAATGAGTTTTAAAAGGAAAATTTTAAATTACTTCATATAAAGCAGAAAATAATTTACTTCATGAAGGTAATAATTTATATAGTCTAACTGTTAGAATTTTAATTCTAAAAATATGATAAAATAACCTAATAACCAACACTCATCTGATCATCCGATTAACAACAAAATTTACGGTAAAGAACATTTTCCCCTTAAAAGTTTTGAAAGGAAAACTTTAAATTACTTAATGCAAAACGGAAAATAATATGCTTCATAAGAATAATTTATACCGTATACAACTAGTATAGTTATAAGACCATGAATGAAAAACTCTACCATTTTTAACCACTTAAAACCAGCATGGTTTAAAAACTTTAAAAAGAAATTTTATCTGGAGATAAGCAGAGTTCAGGATACAAATTGGGGTGTGACGAAAACTGGAAACTCTTTAGGTATTGAAGGAAATGGAGGAAATATTGTGGTGTCAACTCCGGAACTCGAAACTAAGTTTTGTCGTTTATGAGATAGACAGATTATCTCTCTAGGCTATAATATGTACTCATCTACAAGGAACTAAGTGGTTTCATTAGGTGTTCTGAGTGGATGCAATAATAATCTGGTTGCTTAACCGTAATAGGTAAAAACAGTTAATAATCAGTTTTTCTCCCAGTTAATAGTTTATTTTGATCTTATTTATGGTAGTTTGACTGTTTTGTTCGAATATGGTGAAATAATAAGTAAATAAATTGCGTTTTAACCATTTCTTTCCTATAAATTTCTAATATTGTAAAAATATTCTCAAGAAAAATGATATGACTTATGTATCTTCCTGCGCTGCTTAAATTTTCACTTCTACCTTAAAACTCTCAGTAACATGCTAATAAAAAAATATTAAAATCACTCACATAATGGAGAAAATACTTAGCTCTTTAACAAATGTGTGTTTAAACGAAAATTTTAAATTACTTGCTATATACAAAAAAGAAAATAACATTTTCCATTGAATAATAATAGGGAAGTATAAATTTTTTCTAGAAAAATGGTGCAGAATTTATGCTTTGCTTCAAATACACAATTTCAGGAAATGAATGAGACAATTTCTAAAAAAAAGAAAGGAAAAAAAAAACAATTTTGTACGAACAATTATGTTTACGAAAAGAAATTAGTTCCTTGAAAAGTATAGATTTTCATATATTTTGTTTATAAAAGGATTGTAATAATCGATGTTGTTTGTTGTCATCAAAATATCTGAAGCTTCTTGGTTTTGTTTGGTTCTCATCAACATGTAAAGAATTATCTTAAATATTTATAAAGCACTAGTTATACTAATGTACTGTTTACATTAGAAACTTATTTTCTTCTTGAAATCTGAAAACTCAATTTACTTTTGTTCATGTTTGAGACAACAATATTCCTTTTGAGGAAATAAGTTGATGGATGTTGGAAAATGTACTGTTAATAAAAATTTTGATTTCCTTTAACCCTTTGAAGTATTATAAAAACTAGCCTTTCATGCATTTATTACTCATTAAAATGCCGTGAAAGATATGAAAGTATTTATTTCGCTTTTATAATGTGAAACGTTTTAATTCGGGAAAAACTATCTATATTCAATTTAAAAGAAACCTAATTAGGAATACTTCACGCATATAATTGGTGATATTTAGGAGCTTGGAAAAGACTTTCACTATTACTGATTAATCTTCTTCCATCAACGCCTGCTTTCTCAGGTATTAACTTTGTTGGGCGTGCAGAAAAAAATTCCTTCATTGTTAGAATTTCCATTCTAAAATTATGGTAAAATAAGCAGCAACAGTCTGTTCATCCAATCAACCGTAAAGTTTACGATAAAGAGCATTTTTTTGCCTTTACTGTTTTGAAACCATTCACAACTAGAATAGTTATAAAACCATAAATACAAAACGATGCGATTTTTAACCACTTACGACGAGTATGGTTTCAAAACAATAAAAAAGTAATTTAACTGGACACTGGAGTTAGGGTTTTTCTAAAGCAATGGATTTGAGAGAGGGCAGGGCACAGATTAGGCAGCCGGAGGCACAAGAAGCTCCTTGAGTGCTCAAGGGAATGGATAAAATATTGTGGTATCAAAGGTGGGACTCGAAGCTCTGTTCTATCGCTCATGAGACGGACAGAATAGCTCTCTCGGCTGTAAAATGTTAATAGCTCTAAGAAACTAAGTTGCTTCATTAGGTGTGCTTAATTGGTGCCATAGAATCTTGATTTAAGAGTAGTAGGTGAAAGAAATTAATAAATGGTTTTCAAAGTTAAAAGTATGAATACAAACTTGTTTATGGTCATTTGACTGTTTTGTTTGAATATAGTGGAAGAACAATTAAATAAATTGTCATTTTACAATTTTTTTGCGAGAAATATGCTCCACTATTTTTCAGCTTTCTATAATCATATACATAAGGTTTTCAGTTGCTTTATTTTATTATTTCTTTCTTATAAAATTTTGATTTAAGTGCTCTAAACGCTTAGGCTACTAAGAGAAGAACCGAACTGTTTGATTTATATTATTTACACGATTATTATTAGTTTACTATATATTAGTTCTTTATACGAATTAGTAACATTTTAAGCTGCAAGATTTCATTGGTAAAAAGTTTCTTGCACAAAAAAAGTTACAAGAAAGAAAAGTCTACAACAACAGTCTAATAAACAAAGAAGAAATAAATGTCGATAGCTAGAGTTTTAAATAAATATGATGCGTGGCACTATAATGTTGGAAGTTATGCTGGTTGCATGAACCGTTAGATTTGGGATCACAATATCTGTTCTGGTTACGCAATAATAAAAGTGTCTTTCGAACCACTGGCCGAAAGCTAAGGATAATAATTTCCATTCTGGCAACTGAGTAAGCAGCCGTAGTTTATACATGATCCAGATTAAATCTCTTGTGGCTCTAAACCTCATCGTTTGAGGTGTGGAAGTTTGGAGAGGGGAAAATCAGCTCAGGCGTTATCCACGTTGTTCGAACGGGATCAAATTTATCTGTTTTTCCTGTCATAGTTGTTAAAGTGATTAAACTTTGAGAAAACGGGACTAGGTGCTTGAACATGGTTGTTTGATGCAATATGTCCAGGCGTGATTGATAATAAAGTTTTTGAAGTGGTTATTATTTGGGGGATCAACTAATTTCAACTATTATTTTTTGCAAGATTTGAAACCCGGTTGGAAAACTAAGTTAAAAGGCTGCATTAAAATTTTCAAGGGTATAAAATGCATTAAACAGTGATAAAAAGCTAATATAAAAAGTAAAATGATGCAAGTGATTTTAAGAGTATAGTATATAAAATAACTGAAAATAAATAAAATAATACAAGTTTATTAATATTTTATTAAGTGCAACAAAACTACTGTATATAAAATAATTAGTATTGCTACATAATTTAAGTAGTATTAAAATAAGCAGTATTAATTATGCTGATATGTGTACAATGCTGATATGAGTACATGAAAAGTAATTATTAGTCATAAAAATTAAATCAATGAAATAATTTTCTCTAAAAACTCCAATTCCATGAAGGCTCCTAGAAAATATGAACAGTTTATTATGGAAAATCTAAAACATTAAACGAATAAAAATTTATAATTTATTATTAAAAAAGAAATCTTTCTATAAACATCTTTTATTCACAGCAAAAAATAAATGTTTGTTTAAACAAAATATTGTTTTTCTTTTCAATTATAATCTTTTTTTGAAAAGTGCAAGAAGGAAAATTTGTAACAGGAAGTAGGTTAGTGTTTTTTAAAAATCATTTCAGAAAAATCCCTCCAAAAAGGATGTTAAATTTTTTTTAATTATTTCTTCCACTTTAATCATTTTATCGCTCAAAATCTTTTTATTTAGTGACATGCCAAAAAAAAAGATTCCGTGATACAAAATTTACTAAAAAGTTTTCAGATACTTTCATCTTCTTACGTTGTAAGATAATTCATAAACTGTTGATTGGCTAACTTTAAATCCTCTTATTGCCTCGAGTACCTTTTATAACAAGATAAAGTAGAAACAAATAATAAAAGATCGGAGGAAAATACAATAGCTAACTTAATTGTGTTTCTAAAAAACCGCTTTTGTAATTATCTAAAAAATTAAGGATATTTCGGAAAAAATAATAGATATACCGTGGATTTTATCCTTACTATAAAATAAACTAAATTACTACTTGCTTTTATACTTAATTACATTATGGGGTCTTAAGTGTTTTTTTATGTTTAAAAAGTAATGAATTGTTCAAAAATATATCAGACATGCATAATGATACATCAGTAATTTTTTAAAATTGTCCCTAATTATAATAAAACCTACTTTGAAATTTTGATGAAATCACAATCACTTCTCTTCTAAAATATAGTTTGAAAGCTTAGAAAATCTTTTCGAAACTAATAAAGGAACGATAGATTTGTCTATATTGCTGTAAATATAAACTTTCTGTTATTCTATGAATCTTTTATATCCTATTTCAACAGCTTTTATTTAATTTCTTATGTGGTTGTGTGTAACAACTTCCAAGATAAATAAAAGTAAATTAGATATAGCTATAAATTTAAGTAGGATAAAAAAGGCCGAAAAAGCGTAGGTATAAATACTCCCATGAAAATTGCTTTATGAAGATTCTTTTGTTAAGAAGTTCCAATGTCTTCTGAGTTAAGATCTATAAGCACTGTGGAACATTTTATGTCATTTATTTAATTGTTTATTTTTCAATTATATGAGATTTCTTCCTAATATGAACTCCTTCTTAGTGTGATTCTGAGCATGTCATAATAGGAGAGTACCCTTAACAGCATATGAAAATATTTGCCGACATGGGTTCTCATGCAATTTTAATCCAGTTGATGTGCCTTAACTCACCTCGAAGTTTGTCAACATTTAGGTGATCCCTTATTATATCGCTGACTTGAAACTAAAACGACACTTCTGCACTCACTTCTCATGTTATTTGAATGAGATTTGAGTGCAGAAGTGTCGTTTTAGTTTTGAACCAGCGATTTATGAAGTTTTTAAGTTTATACATTTTGACAAAAATGATATTAAAATAATATTAAAAGATCTGTGTGATGTCCAAAAATGATATTAAAAAATCTGTAACTTTAGGTGCAAAGCTAATTTTAGATTTAAAATGCCCACATTTGAATTCAGCAAGATCAACTATTTACAGAAATACAACAAAACATTTATGTCCCAGTGTAATTTATGGTATTTTATGCTTGAAAATGCATTTTTTCCTAAAAACAGGGAAAAATTATGTTAATGACAATTAAAACAAACCCATTTTAAAAAAAATTACCCTCAAATGCGAGTAGCGTTTTAGTGATTGCAAAATAATGACATGCAAAAATAAGATTTTCATCAACTGAATAGCTTTTTGATCTTCGTTTAGAGTTTATACATTGAATAAAATTACGTATGCGATTTATAGATCCTACATGCATGAGCAAAGTTTTTAATATTAAAAATTAAACTTTAAAATTTTGTACCACGTTTTTTATTTTATGCACTATATAAATTGAGTACTCAAATTTCAAAAAATTTCTTCGTTTTTGACGAAACCATTTTCTGTTATATGATCAGAGTGAATATTTCGTCAAAATTTAAAAAAAAAATATTTTGTCATCTCTTTTTTGAAAAAAAATCTTTTGTAATACCTAATGTATCAAACTTTTCTAATAATCAATTTATTGTATGAAAAATATAAGTGACTCAATGTCACCCAAGCAATAAAGGAAAGAACAGAAAGATAAATTACACCCTTTCCGAAGTGGAATATGAACCCGGGATCTCCCACGTAATACAATGCTGACTCCTTGACCACGAAACAGTCTTGTCAGTTTCACAGTTTATTTTATTCTTCGTTCTAGTTTCGTCAATCTAGTTAACAATCTCTTACAATACTCTACTATGAAGTTCTGTAAATGCGGAATTATTTTCGTCATATATTTGAGAGCACGCATTTTGTCACAAATCGTGTGATTTTGTGGAAACAAAACACAGTTCACAATCAACTGAATCGCCAACTCTGAAAGTTTAATTTCTGAGAGTTTTATCTAAATGAAAATCGTTAGCATTAATAATTTTCTTTTTAAAATTTAAAATATAGACATTTACAAAAAATTTTCACAGACGGAGTAGATTTTCAGTGTTTGTTTAAATTCTATAATATTGAATAAGTTTAGGCTTTCTAATTTTATACGATGCGTTGAGCACAAAGAAATGAAACAACACAAAGTATAAAAAATACACATTCTAGAAAATTTAAACGAAAAAATATTACGTTAAAACGTCAATCATTTTTCCAAAAAAAAACCCCTCTAGTATTAAAATTTTATGTACATGGTATATAAGAAAAAGAGAAAAAAAAGACGTTTCTGAATATATGGAGCAGCTACGGTGCATGTAGTTTTCAAATGTGCTTCCTAATGTTTTGAAAGCCTCTTCTGGAGCTTGGCTACAAACAATGTCAACCGTCATCTATCAAAAGATACATTAAAATGGAATTAATTTAACATATCTTATATACTAGTGAATTGGAATTTAATAGTTGTGATGGTAGCTACGCTACATTACTATTCCACGAATCTGTGATTAGTCCAGATTATCTGTGATAGAACTTTGATGAATGGATACTAGTAGTTGATTCATTGCTGTTTTGTGAGAGGCCATAAGAGCTCTTTCAAAATAACCGGGCTTTGAGTGCTGGTTGTGAGTACTATATTATGGGACATGGTATTGGGCGTTGTCGCACACTTGTTGAAAATAACAGACGAGTTTGTATAGGCTCCTGTTGTATGTGATTGAGACTGAGTAGCGACAACGTGAGTAAGGCAATGTCGCAGTCACAAATGGAAAGTCAACTGTTCACTATAAACCCCCCCATCGAACTTGGTTTGTTCAAATTTATCGGAGAAAAATATGAAAACCAGTCAAACTTTCAAATCAAGAAAAACCATTTTAGTTATTAATTTTTCAAATATTAATTAATTTAATTTAATATTTCTTGAGAGTGGAATTTTTAATTTAACTTAATTGTTTCAAGGATCTGGCAATTAGTATTTTTTGGTTATTTAAACTGCAACTTTTTCTTTGCTGATTTTATATAGAGATGTGTTATTTTCAAAGTTTTTACTCAGAGTACATTTGACTTAAGTTATTTTCGTTTTAAATTATGTTTTTATGGATATTCAATTTTATTTTGATGTTTTGTATTATATTCTTATTTTGTTTTTCAATATGGGGCATCGAGGCCTAGTCAGCCTTTGGTTTAAAAACTGACTGCAGAACGGCTCCGACATGTAACATGGCAGTACGTCCCCTGATGAAGTACTGTTTGGGCTAACATGCGTATCTTTAAAATTTGAAAACATAATACAAGAATAATTTGACATATCTATAATTATTGTTTATAGAGGAAATGAAATTCAATTATCTAAGAAAGTAATGCATAAATATGTTTGAAAAATTACCGTTTCATTAAGTCAAGTAATTTTCTTTACAAAATGAATGATATGCTTGAACACAATGAAATTTCGATGATTGAGTCGATATATTTTTATTGAGTCGATATATGTTTTTATTATATTTAATATGATTATATTTTAAGATTTTGTGTATCTTATTGATCTACACACAGGCAATCTGGGAAGGGACAGATTTACTTCTTCAACCATTCTGGGTATATAGCAGTGTTCAGTCTTTATAATGCAAAACAGAACATTTTGCATGATACTGTTGCTCGAGGTCTATTTATGAATTCATACTAATCAAGCAATTTTCTCTTTTGAGGATACCATTTAAGGAACTGTAATTCCTATGTTATACTTTCGCTTGCTAAAATTACCCCTTTTATCCCTTGTTCAAATTTCATACCTAGCATTAATAGTCCTGGCGTCGAGAGAGAGATATAGAGATATATATATATATATATATATATATATATATTATATAATATTATATATATATTATATATATATATATATATAGAGAGAGAGA